>NC_088204.1:33188032-33255532 GCF_037126465.1 Ornithodoros turicata | reverse complement strand
TGCTATACGTGCAGCCAAAGAGCTCCTGCTAATTTTTTTCCCCTCTTATACACTTGACTGGCTTTGCACTGGGCTTTCAGAGGTGTCTTGCGACACCCTGACGGGAGGCATCACGTGCCACGTGACCTTCTGACGCCATCCGCTCAAACGTTGCCTGCCTGCGTACTGCTGATGAGGCCCAAGAAGGCCGAAACAGCTGTCCAGTACTGGCATGGCGACGTTTGAGTTACAAACATATGCTATACGTGCAGCCAAAGAGCTCCTGCTAATTTTTTTCCCCTCTTATACACTTGACTGGCTTTGCACTGGGCTTTCAGAGGTGTCTTGCGACACCCTGACGGGAGGCATCACGTGCCACGTGACCTTCTGACGCCATCCGCTCAAACGTTGCCTGCCTGCGTACTGCTGATGAGGCCCAAGAAGGCCGAAACAGCTGTCCAGTACTGGCATGGCGACGTTTGAGTTACAAACATATGCTATACGTGCAGCCAAAGAGCTCCTGCTAATTTTTTCCCCCTCTTATACACTTGACTGGCTTTGCACTGGGCTTTCAGAGGTGTCTTGCGACACCCTGACGGGAGGCATCACGTGCCACGTGACCTTCTGACGCCATCCGCTCAAACGTTGCCTGCCTGCGTACTGCTGATGAGGCCCAAGAAGGCCGAAACAGCTGTCCAGTACTGGCATGGCGACGTTTGAGTTACAAACATATATATATATATATATATATATATATATAATATCCAGGAGATCACGTTCCCTACACTAGGGCACACACTCAACATCTTTTAGAGAAATCTGGAGCTACTAGATTGCATGAATATCAAATCTGCCCATTGTATAACACAACATGTAAAAATTAGTAAGAGTTGCAGACTAATGTAAAAAACTTTCCTCCCAGTACACTTAACTGAATGAACGTGATCCCCAACAACAAGATAACTATGGTTTTGAAAAACAGCTGTACATTAAACACCCTCTTTTATGGTCGCCTGCACCTACTACATTGAAACATGCCATCTACAACATGGTTACATGAATTTTAAAAAGGTCCTTTCATTACGTGATGTTGTGAATACTTGAGGTCCTTATGTCTTCAATTTAATGCATGTTCCGTTGTCTTTAGCAGTGTGAAACTCGCCATCTGCAACCAGTGAAGCTGTTCCGGTGTACTTGGGACTACATCAAGGCTGCTGTTACAGACTTTTTCCCTTTTAATCAAGGTATGCGTTTATAGCAGGAAGGTATTTTCATAACTGTCAAACAACAACGATAACAAAATAAAGTTTGTAATTAATTCCGTTCAGTAGTCATAAGTCTTCTTTGCAACAGAACACACAAATATGTGAGCATGTGGAGACTTCAAGGCATACGTAAAATGGGAAGTATGTCTTGTTTGAATAGTATGTAGTATTTTTTGAATAGTTGGGCTGCTGCTGCATGTAAATCTGCATCTCTCAGTCAGCTGGACTCACGTAGTCTCACTTTCTCAGAACTGCTTGGTCCATGGCCAAATCAAGCCCACAACGGTCTGCGCTAAAAGCACTTCTAAACTCCTTGGACATCATAGTACGTCAGTTCTCACACTTAGGTGATTCATTATTGAATTTCCCCACATTGCCACCAGCAAAGGGGTAGGACGTCACCCCTGGCATTGAAACTCTCCAATCATTAAAAATGGTAAAAATCCCATTGCAGGGAAAAATTTAAAAGACAGCACAAGACCCAGACACTTTATTTTCCAACTTTAGTCACTCGTATCTCCAATTCTCCAGTCATCATTAAAATAAAGTTGTTGCTCGTGGGGATGTTTACTTTGTATCGGGATGCTCTGAAGGCACACCCTAACATTTCACTCCTGCTGTCAACTGGTCACAGAAAATAATGCTACCTGATCAATACTTCACCATGAAGATAGCAATGCCATAGTTCCCACTAGTCCTTGAAACCCTTGACTACACTGAAAGTAACTTTTTAGAGGCTTTGAAAACTGTAATTTTCCCACAGTCCTTGAAAACCTTTGACTTTGAATCTTTTTCTTATTCCCACGGATCTGCAGTGCAAACTCAGCATCGCCGACATGTGAACGATGTCTCGAAAACACAAGAATTAGCGCTCATTGTTATAAAAGCAACTTTATTGCGAGATGATGAATAGATAGTTTCATCGCCACGGGCGATACTCTATCCCATTACTGGTGGTGATGCAGGGAATGAAATAATGAGCCCCTTCACAATAAGGATCGAATGGTCTTAGTATCCAGAAAGGTGAAGAGAGCTTTGGGGGTAGAGCGTTGCTAGGCTGGATGTGGCCGGGGACCAAACAATTTTGAGAGAGAGAGAGATGGGGGGGGGGGGCAAGTGTCCAGATAGTGACTAGACCTGGAGAGTGTGGTTCAGGAAGCTTGGTAGTGTGGGCAATGGAGAAGAATGGGCTCTAGATCTTCTACAAGACCGCAGTGACAGCATTGGGGAAAGTCAACTTGTCTCAAAGGGTAACACCGCTGCGCTGTAACAGCAACATCGATGCACATTCGATGAACTAATGCGGCATCTTGACGAGAGGTATGTTGAGGCATGCGGAAAGCGAGCGCTGGATCAACTCTGCTCAGCATGGCTGGGGAAGAATGTCAGCTGTCCATCGGCGGGAATCCAGGGAGGTCACGAGGCATCAAAGTACGGAACGACAATCTCCTCTCAGCAGCGCAATACGTGTCCTTCTTCGAGACAAGAAGACTTGATTCTGCGGCACTGTCGGCCTGTTCATTCCCTTCGACACCGCAGTGAACTGGAACCCATCGGAAAACCAGCCTGTGACCTGCTTCATAGCCAAGGTTGTAAGACATTAACACATCCATCACCAACGGTGTGGGCGAGCCTCAGATGCCAGAATCTTCAATAGCCTGCAGCGCAGATGTAGAGTCAGTGAACACGGCCCATTCCCGTCGGGTAAAATCGACGATGTGCAGCAGAAAGAAAAGTATGGCATAGAGTTCCACAGCTGTGGATAAGCAAATTCTAATCAGAATGAGTAGTGAAAACAAGAAGTACGACGAATAAATGGCAACCTTCATTGTATTAAGTTGCTTCCTTTCTTTCCTATGATCTTTTACATTAAGAGATCCTCAATTATGTTTGTGATCACTATTTATGCTTTGGACCCCTGGCGAGGGGTATTAGATAATGAAGATAACTAAAAAGGTGCGGTACCAGATACTTCATTGAATGCAGCACTCCCCATGCACCTATTCTGTCGTGTGATGACTCTAGCTTATAAATATTTTTGTGAAATACGGATGGCACTTAGACCCCTGGCAGAACGATGGTTGAGCCTTGGGAGGTCCTTGAAACAGCCTTGAATTATTTATCCAAAATTGATTGGGAACTGCATTTTCTTCTGAGTAATAGTTATCTCACTGTCGGAAAAACATGTGGAAAGTAGGTCTGTACTCTTATGCATTGTGCATCACAGCCCTTCTATGTTACAAAAACTCAGTCTGCAAAAAAGAAAGCCTTTCAGATCATAAAACTCCTCAGCTAAATGGTTTCTTCAGAGGCGTAGAAAGTACAACGTGACAAGCATATGGGTGATTCCAAATCACTGACTCAGGTGAAATCCTCCAGCCTCTACATTGTACATGCATAAGTTTTTAAAGCAAACTGTGTCATGGTATATGGAATTTGAGACGTTTTGTGAGGTGTTTGGAGATTAATGATGAAAGGCTGATGAGGCTTTGTATGTATTTGTCCTTTCAATGTGTTCAAGCATCAGAACACCAAGAGGTGTCTTCGTAATGGCAGAGCTGAAGTTGTGCACATAAAAAGAGGTAACGTTAGCTTGAACATGATGAGAATTGATGTTCTGAGGCTGAAACACATAGAAAGGACAAATACATACAAAGTTCAGGTGCATAAGAAACTAATGATGAAAGAAGGAAGTCACTGAAAAGGTTATCCAGCTTGTTTGTTCCTTAAAGTCACAATACAAAAAGCAACACTGAAGCTTCCTTAGTTTAATATATACAAGCTTTCGCGTGGGGGACCACGCTTCATCAGGTACAAGGTGTGAAGCTCGCGTATACAAGTATATACAGTCGACCCTCGATTTATGAACACCCTTCGTTTCTCGAAAAATCGTTCGTAAATCGAGGGATTCGTAATTCGAGCAAGTTGCGCGGAAAAGAAATGGGCTGAAACACGACAGGAAATGCACCATATTACGCTTATTTTTGAAAATATTGCGTAATTGTGCTCGGCACCATATATTCGGCTGCATTTATCCTGTTCAGAAGAGACGATAGAAGTGTGGCATTTGACTCCTCCGCTAGGTCCTCGAGCACCATATCGCACTGAGGATGTCAGTCCATGCTGAGCGAGCTGTCACACATTCGGAACAGTACTCACTATCACCATGATCACCCTCGGCACCATCATTTGACAACTGCAGTGAAGGACCACCATCAAGCGGCTCATATGTATTCACAGTCAGCACAGGACATGCACTCGTCTGTTCTCACTGTAATTCTTGTGGCTTGACCTTCACTCTTTGTTCATCTTTATTGACGCGATCCCGGTACCTTCCCGTGCGTCAACCTCTGGACGGCTCTGCCGTCCCCTTTCATAAATCGAGGTTAGAACACATGCGTTTTTCCGGTTCGTACCCTGAAAACTCGTTCACAGTTCGGATATCGAGGGTTTATAAACCGAAGGAGAAATACATGGGAAAAGGTTGGTTCCTTGTGACACCGTTCATAAACAGAGGAAATTCACAAATCGAGGGTTCATAAAACGAGGGTTTTTGAGGGTCAGCAGACTGTATATATATATATATACAGAGAGAGAGAAAGATTACAATATGCATGCAGACCCGACAAAAAATGGGGGTAAGGTACATACTGAAAAACAAAACAGATACAACTGGAAAGCTACCAGTTTATCACTACATGAATGTTGGGGGTCAACGCGTTGGGAAAGCGGAACCTCTCATAAAGGACACCAAGGTCATGGTGACGCATCTTCGCGGAAGTCAACCTCCAAAAGTGTGAGAAATCTGTGGGACTGTCTGGATGGAAGGGTAGACTCCATGTGTTTCAAGGGGAAAAAAATTACAATTTAGATATGTTTTGAGCAGCTAAACGGCGGTGTACGCATCAGTAATTAAATTTATTGATACAAGGATCCAGGGCTGAGATTTAGACCATGGGGTTGAAGGGATTTGAATTTGTATCTTCGGGTGGTTGCCGGTTGTTACGGCGGTTGCGGGTCGTGCTGTTGTCAAAGGTATGTAATAAACCTTGTTTGTTGTTTGAACCTTTTCGTTTGCTGTGTCTTCCTTGGCGACGGAACGGACGGACTGACGCCCCGAGGTTGTGGAAACACGGGTTTTCCACAACTGGCGTTGAAGCGCCACAATGCACGTTGGAGCGCCAATTGTGCCTCACGGCCCGCCCAGGGCCGGCAATTTCCACTCCCAGGGCCGCACCACCCGCTCGCTACCGGAGTACCAAATGCACCACACAGACCAAGCCGGCCAGACTCAGTTTATTCTCATACCTTTCAACGGAAGCCAGGTATCCGCACCCAACCGCAAGGCGAACACCAAAAGGCAGCCCCAGCCTTGAATGGAACAATCTCAAGCCCGCTCGGAAACCGAGCGCCTCTTTTAAACCAACAAACCCCGCCCACAGTTCTCTCTAGAAGGGAAACCGTCAAGGTATATAGTCAGAAGGTATATATCTTCTGGCCGGGAGTGTCTGTCCAGCCCTCCAGCAATCGTCATATGCAGCCGTGGAAACGGGAAGCACACGATAGGGGTACATAGGCAAGCCGGTTCGAGTGCACTAGGAACTAGCGACTGTGGCTTTACTGTTACACGCGTGAGCACTATGGAATAGTGGCCGCTGTAATAACTTACGTGCGTCACTTGCAGAGCACGGTGCGTAAGGTACGGGAAAAATGTAGCACGCAACAGCACCGAGACCGGCCGGAAGGCGATCTGGCGCGATGAATGATTGTAAGCGATAAGCCGAGAATGCAAGTCTCCTGAACACCAACCGGGGCAGAGGCACTCTGCTGGTAATTTGGACGGTGGCGTTACATTTACAGATAAGTCAGGTCAGATAAAACGAAGGGTGCGAAAGAGTCGCCTGCTCCGAAAACAGCTGATTAAGCATGTTTTGAAACGTTCCGGGCTACTGCTAGTAACCAACGGGGCTGAGGCGTTTCGAGTGTCGGAAAGGACACTCGACAAATAAGTATTTAGGCTTCTCCCGGTCGAACATGCATCATGCAGCTCTTACGCCTGCTCCGGCGGAAACGGGACTGACCTGTACGCTCAAAGACCTCTAGGATCCGAACTATATAAATGGGAGTCCCGGAACGGGTTCCCAGACAAAGACGACGTGAGTCGGTCTGCAGTCTCCCTAGGTAATCCTACGCAGCCTGCTGTGCTGAGACGGAGACCTAGGAGCAAACGTGGTTGCGGCAGTTTAGGCAACCTAAAAAGCAAGCCAGTCATGCGTGACGGCGGGATAGGGCGGTAAAAACGGCCATTACAAAACGCCTTCTGCTCGGCCTAGAGGTGAGGGTGGGATGGTGGCACTATAAAACTGTCTTGCCTCAAACCGACATGGCTCATGCTGGTGCATACTCCAGCGAGGTTAGTGGCTACGGGCCCCACGTTGGAGCACCAATTGTGGGAATCGCCTCACTGCCCGCCCAGGGCCGGCAATTTCCACTCCCAGGGCCGCACCACCCGCTCGCTACCGGAGTACCAAATGCACCACACAGACCAAGTCGGCCAGACTCAGTTTATTCTCATACCTTTCAACGGAAGCCAGGTATCCGCACCCAACCGCAAGGCGAACACCAAAAGGCAGCCCCAGCCTTGAATGGAACAATCTCAAGCCCGCTCGGAAACCGAGCGCCTCTTTTAAACCAACAAACCCCGCCCACAGTTCTCTCTAGAAGGGAAACCGTCAACAAAACAGGTAAGGGACACAGATAAGGAGCGTAGA
The DNA here is from genome assembly GCF_037126465.1 of Ornithodoros turicata. Classification (NCBI taxonomy): domain Eukaryota; kingdom Metazoa; phylum Arthropoda; class Arachnida; order Ixodida; family Argasidae; genus Ornithodoros; species Ornithodoros turicata. Next base: position 33,248,517 of record NC_088204.1, on the reverse strand, counting down.
TATCAACGCACAGATAACGCGAAATCACAATCTCGGAAACAATCTTTATCGCGAAAAGGCGAAAGTTCCACAACTATTAGATAGGATTTCTTATTTTTACATTTAATATCGGTGCTAAATCGAGATTCTAAAATAATAATTTTTAGGTCATTTTCGAAGTTGTGGTCAGGAAGGTTGAAATGTTTGGATACTAGAGATTGGCGGTTGTTACGAATATCGAATTTATGGCCGTAGAATCTCTCTCTCATGGTTTTAGAGGTCTCCCCAATATATTGGACATTGCATTTGTGGCAGAATATTAAATGACATACACTGGATGAATTACAATGGACGGATTGGTGTATTTTGAAAATAAAATCGGAAACTGTACTTCGTGCTATAGCACATGGTAGGATAAATTTACAAGTTTGGCAGCGCGTGCCACCGCATGGATAACAACGAGGCTTGTTCTGAGTTATACAAGAAGAAGTGAGAATATTACGCAAGGTACTGGATCTGCGGAAAGCAACCTTTGGAGGTGATAGGAATATTTCTTCCAACTTATCGTCACCATGAAGAATATTAAGGTGTCGTTTGAGAATGGAACTAGTATTAACGAGTGCCTTATGGTACCTCGTGGCGAGAATTACTTCATTTTTGTCATTTTTGGGTTTAGGAGTGAATAAAGACGCCCTGTCTACTGCGGAAGATTTAGCGAGAGAGACATGGACGAGTTGAGCGGGATAATTTCTTTTTTGAAAGTCGGAGGACATTTCTTGAGCGTGTTTAATAAAATCATCATTTTCTGAGCAGATTCGCTTAAAGGGACCGAAAAGTGAATATAAACCTATCGAAACTTTATGTTCAGCGAAAAGCTTGAACCTTCAAAAGTTCAAATGTCAAAGAACTCCGCTGAAATCGCTGTAGTTTTTCTGTAATCGAATTTTCCATAATCGCATGTCCAGGGACCTAGTAGGAAACCGAGCAGTCTGTCAACAATGGCATGACCCCGCGCCATCTGTCGAGGACGCATGTAATACGCGCACTTCCGGGCCTTCCGGGCGCTAATCCGGCGAAAACGAAAATGGCAGTGGGCATTTGTGACCGCTTTCTACGTCGAGAATGTCGACCCTCTTGGACATAAGTGCGCTGGAATTCCGCATTCGAGAACTGTCACTCACACAGAACTGTTGTTCGTGCGTTAGCGTGCTGGAAAGTGTGTTCTTCGCAGCAGAAGATTCCTCGTCCAGAGATTAATCGGAGTCACATTCTTCCTCAGGAGTAGCTCACCGTGCCGTGAACATGGACTGCTTTGTGAAATTTCCATGTATCAGGGAGAAGCGCTATTGTAAGCCGAAACAAGCGCTTTTTTTTCGTCGTGCAGGTGTTCATGTGGGAAATGCAAACCGACGGATACTACGGTGGATACTACGGTTTTTGCTGCCGAGAGGTAGAGAATGCGTGTGAAAAGCAGACAGACGATTGCATCAGAACTAACGAATATTCCGAAATACTGTGCTTTGACACCGAAGTACTGCCAGTGTCTTTTACATACATCCGAGAAACCGAAGAGCATGGCAACGTACACGGCAGCGCCATGTGGTCTTTACGCGCTACTTGAACGGCAAACTGGACGGAAAACCCTTATTTCTGCTTATTTTCCGTTTTACCACCCGTTGGCGATTCACAAGGATATGGGGTGCTCCGTGAAAATACAATAGAAAATACTCCACTGGATCTCGATCTGCGTCATGCATGCTATTAGGGATGCTTTCCCATCAGTGCGCTGACCTGTAGAACTGTTGTCAGCACATTTTCATTTCTTGTTTGCTGCAAGTTTTTCTCATTGCTTTTTCTTTGCTGTCACAGCATATTATAATTACTAGTTTGTACCTGGAAGGTTAAGTAACCTGTGGGCATAGATGTATTTGTAGGTTATACTCATGTCTCACTTGTATATGTGGGGAGTAAGTAAGACAATTTTCATCAGTGTCATTCAGCTGAATTGTGTTCATAACCTGTTAGTATACTTCTTAGTGACCACGTTTCCAAATGTCAACTAATAATTGAACCAAGATTGGGATTTAACACTTAATTAACTCTGGTTTGCTAAACGGAGTACTTGTAACTGATTCATTATCACGTCGCCAACTAACATTTGTAAAGAAGGACTTGAGGGCTGACTTCAACTATTATTAACCCTTGATCTGGGTTCAAAGTTAACAATGCACCATTGGCGTGCATAGTACTCCAAAATGGCTAAATAATTTATTGCATAAGTTCTCTGTTACTGTAATTGAGATGTACTTTTGTAAAGTACTTTTGACAGCCCTGCAAATTGAAACTGGCTTCACTGTACACTACAAATGCATCGTAACATTTAATTGAAATATAATATAAGAGCAGAAGCAACGTTTTGTCCCAATTCAAACTATATCTTTTTTTTTTATTGTCCAGGGATTTAGGAAATAGAGTAGGACTTCCTGCCCTCTGATGTTTTGACGTACTTGAACGTACAGTTGTAAAACCTACAACAAAATAAACAAGAGAAGTATAAACAGTTTCGTCTTTCCCTTTTGAATTTAACAAGCTAGTTATATTTTACCATTTGTTCACTTTTGTATTCTCTGTTGGTGAAAAGATTACAGGAAAAATGATGCTGCAGATCAAACAATGACCTGTCATCTTAATGAAGATCAGAACATTTCTTCAGGCATGCTAAGTGAGACCAAAGAAATGTACAATGAAGATTGTACAAAAACAGCAAATCTCCGTCGACTATAACTTTATATATGTGGATGTTACCACATCGTGTAGTTTCCACCCAAAAGTAGGACTAGGCAAGGTTGTTTGGAAGGTTGTTGGGATGTTGATGTGCTATACCGTTAGAACACATCAATATAGATGAGGGGCAAACACAGTAGACAGCGTAATGGCTGCAAACTCAAGTGAAGATTTATTCAACAGAATAAGAAACCGAAAGCATGAGCAGAGAAAGGCAGTGCCTATGCAGTGTATGGTGAACCATATTCATTTCTGAGAAGGTAGGATCGGAAGAGCAGTAAAGAGAAATGACAGTTGCGTCCGAGATAGGGGAACTCTGCAAATTTTGGGACCAATATGATGTGGTAACCTTGCATGGCTCACTGCAGCTCTGACACACATTGAACAATTCCAGCAGTTGCGGCTTCAAAGACAATGAACGTTTGCTGTTGCACTGGGTATTCAAGTGTAGAGGATGCATCTCTAGAAAATTAATTAGTGTTCCTTAGTCATCAAGTCATAACTCCATCTCAACAGGAACTATTCTCGTACCCTTGAAACAAGCTAGTAGTTCTCATCGGTTTCTTCTCCTCTTTTTGACGTCATACTAATGTTCTGCACCTGTCCAAAGACTAAAAAAAAAGAAAAAAATGTCACAAAGTCTGCAACACGTAACAAATCTAGTTCTTCCATCTGTGGACTTTGCATACCTGCTTTCAGTTATTTCTGTCATGTCAACTTGAGTGCCTGGATCACACATACGAAGCAGTGTTGCGCCACTTCAACACTGGAAGGCCCCTAAAATTGAATTTGTTGATGTTGACAAAGTTGAGTACGGGACAAGTAGGATAACATAAGTTAAATGGAATACGTCGTCGCTATATTATAACTTATACGTGTGTGACACCTGTACGTACCTAAGACGTTGTGTTGAACTCGTCACCTCGGTGAAGTAAAATCACTGGATACTGAGCATCAGTGTGCTTCGGACGTCTTCGCAATTCGCCTTCTACGGCATCTTCGTAGTCATCGGCAGCAAAATGAGCTCAGCACATACCACACGACTGCTACATCTAATAACCGAGTGCTTTGAACCACATTCGTTTTCGCGCACTCTCCTTTTGAATCTTGTGGTAGAAACGCCTGCCGCCGATGGTGAACGAACATGATTTTTGCATCCCCGAACACAAAAAACACACCACTCATATGTAGGTCTCTCGAATAATTGACACAACAACCACGAACATGTCATTCACTTCGCGCGACCAACACGACCGCCCACGACGTAAACAATAAACGCGATAAGGTTTAGGTTTAGGTTGTGCCTTGTCCCCTTTGAGTCGGGGCAGTTTCCCTGTCGGGATCCACCGGCACTAAAATAAAAGGAAGAAAAAAATACAAATGATTTAGAGTCACTAAGTTGGTCCGTTGTGTGGTTTTGCGCGAAGAGCACTCGCTGTTAGTCTGTCGTCCCAGTTCATAACACAGTCGACCTTGCAGATGGCGCGGCGGATCGTAGCTCGTAGCGGCGAAGTAGCTGAATGCTTTATTAACGTAAAAGCTATGGAAGTGAGCGTCATTTTTAAAATAGTGTTTAGCTGTAAGATAATGTGCGCCAGCTTCGTTCTCTACAAAATTAACTCTCACGTGGTAAGGGTTGACCAATCCCTGGGAGCCCTGGACCTGAAACCCAAGTTGCTCTATTTCGCCGTTCGCAGCACCGTCCATGTTCCGGCAATCTTCAGAATATTTATACGTAAAAAATATGCCGAATTGAGAAGTAATGCTTTCTGTGTCTTATCAAACAACGATGTTGTGCACGACAGTGGGCAAAAATATGGGGGTTATTTTTCACTTTTCGGTCCCTTTAAGGCGTAGAAACTGGCCATAGGGTATATTTCTTATTTGGTTGTTGGGATGGTAGCTGTCATAGTGAAGATATTGTCGCTTATCAGTAGGTTTCTTGTAGAGGTTAGTGGTAAGGTGACCAGACTTCAAAGAGACTGTCACATCAAGAAAGTTGATGGATGTTGCAGAATAATTACATGTGAATTTGATCTTGTCATGGATAGAATTGAAATGATCAAAAAACGATTCCAAAGTTGATTCACTACCAGACCAGATAATAAAGATGTCATCAATGAATCGAAGGAAAAGCAGCAGTTTAAAGGGGAATGAATCCATCGCTAAAGTTTCAAATTGGCCCATAAACAAATTGGTGTAGTTAGGGGAAACGCGAGAACCCATGGCTGCGCCATGAATCTGGATGAAGTGTTCGTTGTTAAAGACAAACTTATTGCAAGTAAGAACTAACTCTAAAAGAGGAATGATTGCAGAGACTGGGAGGATTTCAGAGGGGTGAGTATCAAGAAAAGAACGAACTGCTGAAAGGCCTTCGTCGTGGGGGATGTTTGTGTATAGCGAAACCACATCCATGGTGGCTAAGAAGATGTTACTGTGATTAGCAAATTTATCCTGAATGGCGTTTATTTTGGAAAGGAAATCTTTCGTATCTTTGACATATGGCGGAAGGAGTGGTGGAATATGTTTCAAGCACTGGTCAACAACTAAGGATAGTTTTTCCGTAGGGGTCTTGATCCCATAAATAATGGGTCTTCCGGGATTGCTTTCTTTGTGGACTTTAATAAGAGGATAGAAATTATCCGGGCTAACATTCTTAGGACGCAGAAATTTAGAAATGTGGAGAGGGATAACCTTGGTTTTCGCTAGTTCGTTGATTTTGTTGTTAATGAGAACACAGAACGAGGAAGTGGGATCAGGGTCAATGGCCCTGTAGAACGTCGAGTCATTCAGTTGTCTTTCTGCCTCTGCGATGTAATCGGATGTGTTAAGTACTACTCTACCCCGCCCTTATCTGCTGGTCTGATGATGATGTCTTCGCGTGTTTTTAGACACCGTAAGGCACTTTTCTCTGAATTTGTCAAGTTATTGAAGTTTATGTTATTAGTTTTGGAGAGGTTGCTGTGAATGGCTTTATATACTGCCTTAACGTAACTATCAATGAGACGACTGGTTTTCGAGGAGTCTGGGGCCCAGCAACATGGAAGTTTGAAGGGTGAATGATCCGGGTTGGGTTTGTCATGGAAGAACGTTTTAAGCTGCATCGTTCGGCCGAGGTTATGTAAGTCGTTTAATATCTCGAACTGATTGACATTGTCTGTCGTTCAGTTCAACACGTTCAGTTCAGCAGGATTGAGAGACACATTGGAACGATTGAAAACAGTTTTGGGGCCGGATATTGAATAAGAAACACAACTTCCCAACAGATCGCAAATATCTTCAGCCAATTCGGGGATAACTTGAGATTGTCGCGCCTTGAGATGGTAGTTTCTTCCGATGGTAGTAGCGATGGGCTCGGAGGCGATGTCAATGGAACCAACTTGGAGGATAATGGTTGAAAAATGTCCAGGAAGATCATCTACTACTGTCATAAAATCTAGAATCTTTCCGCCACTTACGGACTTGATGAAAATTTCAGGCGACTTCAAGAACTGTGGGACCAACTTGAGGAGCGAGTTGCCGATGATGGCGATGTGTGAGGAGAGCTCCAGTGCTGTAGGACGAGACATGATGGCTGATTGCAGAATCTCGGTGAAAACAAAACTCAAACTCAAGCAAATGTCACCTCTGCGGTTATTAATTTGAAGCCTGCAGGTATGAAGGATTAATTTCATATTTAAAATGAACCTAAAAATGATTGCCAGCAATTCTGCTTTCTGTTTCTCGAAAGAAAGAAAAAGAGCTTCATTTAAAAAAAATTCAAATTAGTATGCAATATGCTGGTTACAGAAAATGAAGGCACCTCTGCTGACTTAAATTGTTCACCAGAAGGAAGATAGTTATTTTTCTTGCAAACAAACAAACAAACCAACAAGCAAACAGTGTCTTCACATTAGTATGCAGCTCATTCGCAGAAAGGCATTTGAAAGTCTGCCTAGTACCAGTTTCCTACGTTTATTAGCACGTAGGCTTCCAAGGAAAACCACACGCAGGAAAGTACACAGGCAGGTCCCGATTTCACGATTCTAACGCTGGAACACACACAGACGCAAAAGCGGAACACATCTTCAAGGCGCCGGTATGCGGCTTTTTCGTCAGTCGTTACTTTTCAACTCTCCGATTTCTCAACCAAGGCAGCCCTGTAGGAGAATGGCGATGCGCCCTGCCATGACGGTAAAAGATGGACGCGACGATGTTCACAATATGGCAGGTGTCCACCATTGCTAGAACCAACACCGGGAACTGATTTGGTGACTTACGACACGAATTCAAAGTTGGACATATTAAAATTTGACAGGCGAACGGCAGAAAAAAGCACTAACTGCAATGTCAACGGAATCCTGATAGCCTGCGAAACAGACAGCAAGCGATTCGCTCAGAGTCGGTACTCTCATCCCCAGCCGAAACAAAGAACCACACCCTCTTCGGGAAACTATTTTGAGACGCGCGATCCAAAAGCCTTCTGGTGGTGGTGGTGGTGGTGGTGGTGATAGGGCTTGCCGTTGTCGGCCTCACGTATGTGGGCAACGTCACGACTCACGCCCTGGGGGAATGTGCGTCCTGGGCCGACTTCTAAGGGAACTGTGCCGACATATGTCTGAACACAGTTCCCTTAGAAGTCGGCCCAGGACCAAAAGCCTTCACTGCTCTGGGGCTGCCGTGCCTGTCGACCAATCAGAGATGATTTATTTTGAAAGTTTGAGTCTGAAGCGTTTATATCGCAAAAGTTGATTTTTACAGCTTTATCTTTACACCGTGGATAATTTCGTGATTAATTTTGAGGAGTTTATTCTCGAAGTTTATTTTGCAAAGTGCAAACCCCGTGGGTAAAAAAGTGAGTCATCCCGTGCAGAGCAGTACCAGCCTGTGATCTGCTTGGGACCTCGCCCTGACACTTCAAGGATCACGCTGGCTACTTGGTTCAGAGAAATGTTGTCTGCTACTCCGCTGTCGTCTGCTATTCAGCTGTTCGGGGTTCTCAGCAAGTATTGCTCTTGACACGGTCATGCTCGGCGGAAGAGTACGCCGCGCCGAAGCAACTTCTACCTTAAACCAGGTTCGATCCCGTAACCTTGGGACCTTGACGAACACCCTGTCATCAGAGTGAGAGAGGGTGACGCTGAGAGGATAATGTGGAGAACCGACCGTCTGTAAATGGATCTTCGCGGGGCGGTGGGAGATACCGGATTTTTGAATATTTTATCCTCAAAACATAAGGTCGCTGCAATGTGGATTTTTGCGGATCAGAGACTTGCTCTCAACCTAATTTCGCAAGTTAAGGATGCTAATTGTGAAATGTCATTAAAACTTTCCATATAGGGAATTACTCTATGCAGCAACTCTTTAAAAAAAAAGAAAAAAAAAAGGCGATCTACGAATTTAAGAAAGGTGTGGCCACTTTCTCATGACGGACCTTGAATGTCTAACCAAATGGTTTGACATCATCATCTGTGTGATATTCACATGTATCTGCTTCACCGTTGCACATGTAAATCTTTCGGTTTCTAGCAAAATCCACCATTGGTTTCTGTTTTTTCTTGTCTTTTTTTGGTTTTTTGTTTGCAATAAATAGCGAGAGTTATAGCGAGGTTTTAACGCAGGACACAAGTTTTCGTTGAAGAAAATAGCCGTCTTTGTTGCTTCCCAGGATCGCCTGGTTGTTATTCGCTTTTTCCTACATGCATCCAATACAACAGCACGTATCTTCCTGTGCTTGAACTGGATAATATCCATGGTATTGGGAAACTGCTATGGTGTAAGCGGCGTCATGCTGTTCCAACACCGGTTTGTCGATTGCGTTGCCAGGTTTGGATAGCGAGGGCACCTCAGCTTTTTGTTCACTAGGCGGCACGCCTTTAATTTTGATGTGCCATTGAGCATGTATTGTTCTCATTCGATAACAATGTAGCGGTAGCCTGACATTACCGGCTGCAGCATTACCTCCCGTCGCCTTCAAGGTTGAATTGTGCTGGGTATGTTCATTACGTAGCGACCCATTTTCACTTTTGAGTTTTCTTTAATCCTGAAGTAGCTTAGCAAACGTTTCATTCATATCATAGAAAATATTACTGTATGCTCTGTGGCAGCATTTTTCTGTTCTTTGCGAGAGTTACTTTCAAATGCATATCCTGCATTTCTTTCGAGCCACTTTTTATTCTAAATTCTAGAATTCTTTTAGCGATTATTCTATAACCGTAGAAACGTACGGCTACACATTACGCCGATGTCAGTAGCAGCAACAGCGGTGACAAAGTACCATGCAAGTTGTTCGGAGAGAAAAGATTCACTTGTAAGGGTAAAGACACGTCCTTACCTGGCAGGTACTGTGCTGCAGCTGCCACTGCGTATCCTGGGACACACAAATGCAGCCCTGGAACAATCGAGGCACCAGAATATAGTTGAAGGGGTGCCTCGTTTAATGCCTAAACTGTAGCAGAATGAACCAGTGCTGGGTACATATTGAACCCCTTTCATTTTGACATAAAATGTACGAAGCGTATTGTAACATATACGAGGGACATTTTTTTCAGTACTGAAGAAGACATTGCAATCTTATGGAGATGCCTCCGACAACATAAACAAAATGATGCGTAAAGTTCATGCTGCGATGTGTTGTTCGCGATTTGGACGCTCCAGGTGTTCCGTTCCCGACATGAAAAACGACGCGTGCCTCTCCCTCCAGTCGGACATCATGCGATAGTAGAACCTGTAATGATAAGATTTTACCCCTCAAAATACCTACGAGGGAAATGCGTAACCCCCATAAGCACGAATATTTCTTTCCACAATTGGTCTTCCCACGAATAGGTAGATCAATGTAAAAGAGAACGAACGCGTCAATGCCTCCAACTAATGTGTGGACGCAGCGGTTGTTTTCACAATTTACCATTTCTCATGTATGACAATGTAAGCCACAATTTCCCACCTATCACATTGATGTCGCTGTAATGAACACATCGTCATAAGGTATTTTCAATGCCCGTGCTGTATGACATTGAGGCATCCTACCGACTGACTACGTCCGGTTTCCCGAAAGACGTTTTACTTTCACAAACGAGCCAAGCATGCCGAGGCAATTCTGCTGACGTAATATTTTGGATTGCACGACATAATATGGAAAAGTCGCTATCTCATCCGCCGTCTCAAACAAGAAAGCTTCCAGCGCTGGTGCCCATGAGGCTCATGGTGGCCTGTGTTCACGCAAATTACACTACACTATTTGATTTTTCATGTTTCCCATTTGTCGCGAGTTAGTTGTTCAGTCATTGCAGCATGGAATAGTAATTGTTCAAGCTGTATGAACGGAGATGTTACTAGCGATAAATGACAAATGTTATGTACGGACATTTTCCAGCTCTCACGTGATATAACTTTTTTAGCCGCGCATGAATGTCGAGCATTTTGACTTACAAGAGAATTAAACGAGTATTAAACAATTACCAGATGCTCATGAAGGCAAAGATAGACCAGCACAGTGTCTGAAACAGGAGCAGAGTGTAGATGATGGCTAGTAGCATCCAGTGCATTTCCAACACGAACACAGAATAATGCCAGGCGCTACCCAGAACCCAGTATAGGCTCGTGCAGAACACAATGGCTCCAATTAGGTACAACTGGTCCTCGCGAGTTGAAGGGTGCAGAGCATATCGGGAGAAAGGCTGCAAAAAAAAGTAATAAATTAAATCAAAAATATGCGGATACATGTCGGCACACTAGAAACAACATCGACTGTTCAGCTGTATCGCCTGTCGGAATGAAACGCCCATCCATTATCACCAAAATTGTTCATTCTTCGACTGGTGTTATACTATAACCATTACGTCCGGAATACTGAGAATCAAGGTTTGGCTTTCCTCTCCATGTCATGATCTAAGTACCCCTAGTGTACTGTGTGCGAGATTTTTGGATCACAGATAAATAGTGTTTTTCAAGGCTGCTTTGCAATCCTGTCACAACCTTCGATACAAAACCTCCGCGTGTTTGGTTGAAGCACACATTCTTAGTACGGGTACGGTGCGGACACGGTACTACAAAACATGAAGACTACAATTTCAGTAAAAAAAAAAAAAAACAGTTCCTCGAAGAATAGCATTTTAACGGAGAGGGCGAGTGGATTATAGGAGAATATTCTGTGTCCTTTAAGTAACCAAATACGCCTGTCCCCACTTGTAAGATCCGTTGTCGCCTAAACCCAAGCAATCAATAGCCGATGGCCGACGGTTGGCAAAAGGTCGGATGACAGTTGGCCAACGACTCTTTCGGCCATCCAACGTTGGCGCAACGTTGCATAGCGATAGGCAGAGCGAGGATTGGAAAGCCGTCGGCCATGCAGGGTACAGATCCGTATCAAGAAATGAGCTCGTTGACCAAGCACTTGCCAAAGCTTTGATCAATCTCGCCTGGGGGAGAGGGTAACGTAGAATGGTGTAGCGCTACACAAGTTCGACTTTCGATGGACCAAAGCAATTTCTCAAAACTAAGATAGTAAGAAACTTCATGGCGAGTTAAAACGACAAGCAGTTCATCATTTCAGTGTAGCTTGAGTACGCGCCAAATTAAACTTAGACAGCTCACCCTTCATTTTGACACACACGCGAACAGGACTCTCGAGTCTGCGGAAGCTCGCGAGACAAGCTATGCATAGTATCTGTTCTTCCTCAGCAAACACATGCCGTTGTGCGGTTGGTCGTATTGTGGTCTCAGGCATCTTACGAACTTTTTTTTGATACTTTTAAACAGCTCTCTCGACTTTTTTCTTATTTTTTTTGCATTTTGAAACGTCGTGCTCATTGTCGCTGTTGGAAATACGAGAAAAACAAACAAATGATATATCGTTACCTTACGCCGCGAGAAAATTGAGTATGACAATGAGCGACGCCGCAAGAATGCTTTGTTCTGTATCTTTGCACAAGCTTGGCACAACGTAGGCTGGCCAATGCTTTGCAAATCATTGGCCAGAATACAGATCCGTATCAAGAAACAAGCTTGTTGGCCGACGATGTACCAAGCAAGGCCAGGTAGCCCAGCCTAACTATTGCTAAGCTTGGCCCAACCTTTCTTTGTTGCTTGGGAAGGCGTCTCGGAAACCTTTGGGGAAGCTCTATTTCATATATACAGGGTGTTCAAAATTAAGCTTTCACGAGCGCTACGCAAACAGCGATGACAGGAAACCGGATGATAACTTTACGCTACTTGTGTAAGAAACAGGTGCTGCTAATTATGTAGCACCTGTTTCTTACCCAAGGAACAGAAAAAGCAACACCAGTTTTCTTTTGTTCGCCTATTTATCAAGTGTCAGTGAAAGCTTAATTTTGAACACCCTGTATAGCATACATATGGTTCCGCGCTTTATTTGAGGGCGGAATTCGGCGTATGTTTTTCGGTGTTAATTTATTTTTCGTGAAATCGGCGTTGTTCGGCGGTTTTCCGGCATGTACACGGATTACCCTGCTATTACCGGCGAATATAAATAACAACATAATTGCAGAACTGTACGTGTCAGAGGAACCTTAAAATCAAACAATTAACCCCTGTGAGACATCACAAAAGGAACACTTTATTGATCCACAGCGAAGTGGAAATGGTGAAAGGAGAGCTGATTCATGCTTGCAGGGATCAATCCCCTAATTTTTCCTTGGACGTTCATGTGTAGTAGGTGTTTTTAGGTGAATCGAATGATGAAAAACCGTACCGACGTATGTTTCTCGGTTAAAACCAGAAACGCGGAAACTTAGTCATACAGCAGCACAACGACGTAGAAGGGCGGTCAATACTGTAGTTGAAGAACACACAAAGAAAACACTGAAGACGGTCGTAGATTTATTATGGTAATGCAAGTGATACAAGCTTTCGTGCACGAGGCCGCTGTTTCTCAGCACGTGCAGCCACAGCTTGGAAGCTTGTACGACAGTAAATCTACGATCTTCCTCAGTGCGTTTGTTTTTGTATAATTCATATAGACAAGAATATTCCGCAGCAAATGTGAGACAACAAGTGCGTATTTTGACGTGCATTAGAATTGGACGATATCAGACGCAGTCATCTGCGCAGCTGGACTTGCACTTGGATGACACGTTGAATCGTATTGGCATAGAGTAATATTGTATTGGCATCAGTGTGCGTGGCATGAAACCTGTTCGGAATATGGTGATTTGTTTTAGTGCACTCCAAAAACGCGGTCGTTAGTTACTTTAGGATGCCATATCAATTTCCAGCAGTGTTGTACCCGTTACCGAAATATAGTACCGCCATGCCGATACTCGTTACTAAGTAAAAAGTAACGAAATACCGATATCGATACTTCCTTTAAAGGTACGTACATTCTGAAAAAGGTGACACTTGACAGTGACACATTAATTTGGTATGAACCTTATGAGCCAGCCCAAACTGGAATTAGAAAAGCGTCATACAGCGAACTTAGTCCCTATAGAGAAACCGAAAACGCGTTTACGGTTGTTTATTACTTCACTGGCTTTGCACTGGGCTTTCAGATGTGAGTCCCTCACCCTGACGGGAGGGCATAACGTTCCACGTGACCTTCCGACGCCACTGGCTCAAACGTCGCCCATCTCTGCTGACAATGCTGACAATGGCCTAATAAGGCCGAAACAGCGGTCCAGTGCTGGTGTGGCGGCATTTGGGACGTATAAACGTATGTTCTGCGTACAGCCAAAGAGCTTAGGTTAGTTTCCTTCTCTTATTACTTCATTGGCTTTGCACTGGACAGCGGATATACGGAGGTCGTGTTAGCATATTTTCTTTCCCGGAAATACTTTTCCCATACCGATTTAAACAAAAGTATCACGATCCGGGCTATGATACGGAAGAGTATCGATTACGGTAACGGCGTTACGCACAACACTGTAGTAATGCACAGTAACGTTACTCTGTGTATCAGCATAGTGTTCAGTGCGATAGCATTATATTGATTGTTCTCCGTGTAATGCTGTACAGATTGTAATGGTGATCATTAGATGATTCATTGAGCACAGTATAGGAAGGGTTGAACACAGTGTACCGCTGCGCATTGTGGATACCGTTATCATTTCGTTCATATCCGCAAGCACGTAAATATATTGAATTTTCTGTACACTTGTGGAGTTAATTTTGTGGCGATGTGCCCCAACTTTTCTCTCACCTCACATCAATTCCTTGTGAATCTAAGTGTGTGCTCCCACTTCCCTTCGTTTCATCTGTCTCTCCTGCGGTGACTGTTGCAATCAAAATATTTGTTAAGAAGATTTACGAATATGTGACCGCATTCTTTAGGAACTTTGAATTAATCATGTCTGAGTCAGCACTGAATGATATGGTAGTGAGTCAATATGTTTGGCCACCCCGAGTGTACCAATAGTGATGGGGTTCATTGCCACGTAGTACAGGGCGCGACATTAGCGGAATATTGCGGTAAAGAGGGTTGAAACACACGTCAGTGAATGGTTTTGCTCAAAGTACGAGCACACTGATGATCGTGAAGAAACTTTACCGGGAGAGCTGCTCAAGGAGATCCCTGATCGTTCATTCCCATCTAGGATATTTCGGAACTTCTTTGGATTTTCGTCTCTCGTGCAGCACGTTTATATGCAGAAGTAGCATTGCCGTATTGTTCCTATCTAAGGAGAGAAGCCATCTATCGTGCTTGTAGGGACAACTGTTTTTTTTTCTTGTTGTTCAATCGTTTTAAGGTATGGCTGTACCATGAGGTTAACAGACATGGAAAGCGAATTGCGGGAACCTGTCACGGGAAGCTGAACTTGGGCAAACAGCAGTCGTCGCATGTCCTATAGTAGCATATATCGTGGCCTCGATGTTGCAGCTATGTTGCGAATGTTGTTCAATGTGGGGCAACGTTTATCAACTTTTTCACAACATTCCCGCAACATGATCAGAAGGGGATCAACATTACTTGACATTTAGCAATGTGCAAGCAACATGGCAGGGCAACGGTTGAGGAACGTTGCGGCCGAATGTTCCTTCAGCATTGTCAGAAGTGGACTAACGTTATTCACCAATGTTCATGCAACATTGCAGAGCAACGTTGGAGCAACATTGTGGCTCTGCGTTTCCTGAACGTTGTGTGTTGACTTCACAGCAACATAACACTGTGTAACACTCTTACTACCACTGTAACACTCTTATGCACGGAGGATTCTACCCTTCTATTCTTTCAGTCGTACTTAGCTCATCGCTACCAGTTTGTCTCTATAAATAACGCTTTCGCCTCGGAACCGTTCTGCATTACAAGGTGGGGATCTGTTCTTGCTACAAAAAAGAGCCCTCAAGTTCATCGAGGGGATTCCATATGATGCTACGACTCAAACACTGTTTCGCAAGCACTGTGTTCTCCCAGTTTTTCAGCACTACCCCTTTCGTCTAGCCTTATCGTATAAACAGTCTATAAAAACCGTAAATGGCTTATTCACTCTCGCCAACGTTCGACTCAGCACTAAACATTATTCCTTTCGCAACACTGACAGATTCATTGAGCTTTTCTCTCGAACCAACTATGGAACCCAAAGGCTGCAGTCTTCAGTACTCCGTCTTCTGAACACCTTATACCGAAATGGTGTCGACATACACACAATATCATTTCATGATTTGAAAAGAACATTTAAAGAAAACGAGTTAATGTTTTCATGAGAAACCCTATAGGAAAATTGTGCACAATCTGTTATTAGTTTATATTTATTGATTTATGTACTCTCTCTTCCCATGAGCACTTCACCCTTCCTGTGGCACTGTATTCTTGCTACTGTTATAGTGTCCATGTCTAGATGTATCATCGCTTAAATATGTAATGTATATGTGTTTAATGATGCATAGGCTATTGCATGTAAATGTACACGGTTGCTGCTACTGTAGTGGAGTCGGGGCACTTCTCAAGCCCTTCGGCTTTTAGCCTCTACTCCTCCCATCTACTGATGGAAATAAAATGTTTATGTATGCATGCATGAATGTAAGTACACTGTCAATTTAATTTGTATCACATTGCATTTCACTATTTAGTGCTATGTCTTGCTTTTTAAAGCAAAATTTTAGCTAGCATTCTTGGCAACTGCTATGAAGCCATAAAGCCCTACTGGTTAAGCGCTCACCCGTGGTTATGAACTGAATCAGATGGCATAATTTGCTGCTACATGTACACAGGCAATCAGTCAGCTGTGGTGTGATTACGCAAAACAGTATTATACCCTGACACATTCAAGGTCACGCGCCTAGTGTGCTGTTCCGGTACTAATTTCCGGGTATAAGAGGGTAGGGAATTTCAGGAGGCAAAAGAGCACACTCAGCCAACAGAGATTATACATTTCTGCGTATTCCTTGCTGCTTTTTGAAATACGACATGTTTAAAAAAATAACGCGAAGTAAATAAAAAGGATGAATGAAAGCCTTAATGTACACGACTGGTGGTGGTAGTAGTGCTGAAAGAGCTCGCTGTCGTCGGCCTCACGCAGGTGGGCAAGGTCACGACAAACGCTCAGGGGGGGGGGGGGGATGTGCTTCCTGGGCCGGCCTTTTAAGGGAACTGTGCCGCCATATTTCTCACAGTGTCTGAGGAAAAAACCCAGATAGTGCAGGCGGCACTGGGATTCGAACGTGGGTATCTACCAGTCCGGACATGTCTAACGCGCTAACCAGTGAGCCACGCGAGCTCTATCTACGACCAGGGCCCGCGATAAAGGGGGAGGGGGGGCTAGTAAGGCGATCGCCTTAGGCCCCGCGCACGAAGCCCTCAACCAGGGATTACTTTTAAAAAAATATCAAGTATGCACTTAATCGTGTGAAACAAGCACCGCGATGCGCCTTTGCCTCAGGCCCCGCACACCCCTAGCACCGGCCCTGTCTACGACTATACCACGAGTACGACGACGATATACAACTATGATCTGCAGCAATGTAATCCATGTGACCAATTACAACAAGGCAAAATGTAAAAATTAAAAGTGTGTCCACTGTTATTCAGGCCTTACCGGCTGTTCACGGGCTCCTCAAAACTAAATAAACTGAAATTTAAATTGAAAAGTGAACGCATGTGTGTCTTCCAGACTGTTACTTTACTTCACCATGTAATCCAATCACACATTGTGATATGGAATGATTATTAATTGCAAAGGAAGGAAACAATATAAAAAAAGCACTAGAACCACGCAACGGGAAAACTGAAATGACAATTGACCAAGTCATCATGTCGCCGGTTGCAGCGTCACAATGTATGCGTGTCCTTGCATTCCATACTTTAACATAAACATAATACAGCCTAACATAAACATACCATAAACATAAACAATCGTTATAAACATAGAAGCATTGGTACTGTTTTAATATTTCAATCCTTTCTACAATGAATTTTCGTCAACATATATGCTATTTAAAAACACTGTGGGACTGTTCGAACTGTATCCCACTAAAAGCGATAAAATGAAGCCAACAAGACGAAAACACAAAGATAGCACTATCTGCGTGTTTTCGTGTTTTCGATTTCTTGTTGTTATTTTAACGTTTTAGTTGAGTGCATTTCTGACACTTTTTTTTTGCGTTTTCTTTTCCTTTTTTTTTTTTGGTCTCGGGTCCAAGTTTCGATGCATGAGTACTTGACCACTGAAGTACTTGAAGTACTGGGAAAAAGTACTTTAAGTATAGTACAAAGTACATGTTTTAAATACAAGTACAAGTACTCAGACATGTACTTAAAATACTACTTGAGTATCTCGTATTTTAAGTACTTCCCATCACTGCTACTTCTACATCGTTTATTGGCTTGGTTTGTCCTGAAGTGTGCTAATTTGGTAGGTTGGTTTGGCATTCAGTGTGTACGAATAGATTGAAGTTTAAGTACCTGAATCAAATGTTTTTATGTTAATGAATGACTCACATATTCGTTGCCAACAAATTAACCACCAAATCAAAGCCACCCACTGCGTTTGATGAGCAAGTCCCAGTGATCGCCTTCCGGAAACCCGTCTAGAGGCAGAGGCAGAGAGAGCTGATGAAGCCCTGTTGCACTATGTGGAATTCCACCAAGGCGAACAAGTGAAAACTAAGGGTAAAGCGGTTAGATATCTGCTTAGCATGGTGTGCACGGCTCAAAGGAGCAGGTAAATTCCGTGGTAGCACGAAAGGTTTTGTAAACGTCGAAGAAAGATCTAGCCACGACCACATTTTCATTTAGGGGACGTCTTCAATCTGATCTACATAACGTCTTCTATCCCTGGATAAGTTGACGCATTCCCGAGTTTTGAAGACGTGTTTGTGGTCGTCTTGAAGATGCCTAAAAAATGTTTAAAACACATATTTGAAGGTCAGAAAATTCAGTCCTGTGGATATCCATCGGGTATAGTTTTGCAGAGATCTGCCTCCTTTTTTTTTATTTTTCAATCTTCAGCCACCGTCACCACACGTTTCATTTTCTTTCTCCAAGCAGTACTGCAAGCAACACTGCCACGCGACCTTTCGACCGCAATCGAAGACACGGTTCACCAAGGCAGACCGCGTTAACAAAGGTGCCCTCACCCTAACAGCAGGTACCCTTTTTGTCCATCACGCACGCGAAGAAAGACCAGATCATGCAGGTGGTCTATTCCCTTGCAAAGTGAAAACAGATACTATATATTACTTGTCGAACTCCCGCACACTCGATAGCCCTGCTCGACTCTGAGTCAAAATGGAGGGTGAGATGTCTACGTGTAATTCAATTACGCACACAAACAACACTGAAGTGGGGTTTTTACTGAGAGTATATGAACTCACCATCAACACAACGTCTATCTTTCTTACTGCGTTCGGTTTGAGCAGTCAGTAGGTCCACCGAAAGTAAACTTACTGAATGCACACAACTCGTCCTCCTTTAAGATACCTCTTGAACAGAGATTGCGAAGACATATTATAAATGGAAAGTCGACACGTCTTATCAACGTGCTATACGTTACAGACGTTTACACGAGGATACTTCCTTTAGGATACGCCTTCAACAGAGCCGACGAAGACGTATTATAAACGGAAAATCGGTACGTCTTATAAACGTACTATAAATTACGGCTGCTAGACGTCGACGTCGCGTTGATGTCGTGGTCGTCTTCTATCAAAATTTGACCAAATTAAGACGTTTTTGCGGCGTTTTGTGCTACTAGGGTTGCAGAGGTGAGTGAACTTTGAGACAAACACAATACTTGGCCCTCAGACACCCCTAAGCAATGATCTGAAGGACGGCATTTGAATAAAATTCAGGCAGTGCCGCTGCAGCAAATCGGACACACCCCTTCCTGAGTACCGAACAGGACTCCTACCATTACACCACCACGACGTCGTGCTCTCGTTAATATATTCACACTCGTTGATTTATCGTCACCTGCTGTCCCTCTGATGCATGATGGGTAAATATGCTTAGTGCACTGCTAGGTCTGTTCAGTGCAATGCTTACGACGAGCTTCTTGCGAACCGGAAAGCGATGATTGCAGATGGTGCAGCGCTCCACCCGATACATGCTAACGTATCCCAGCAGGCAGTTGTCGTGAGCCCATCGAAAGGATGCTGCACAAAGTAACTTCATTACTTCAAGTCGAAACACTTCAAGTCGAAAGTGGTGTGCATGTTTTAGAGCTCTGCGCGGGCCGGGTTCGGCCGGGCGCGGCCCTTGCTATTTTTATACGGCTCGGCCCCAACCCGTGACTCACCGAAGAGGGCCCAGCTTGGCATCTCCAGCTGACTTACGCTTTTCTAGCGCTAACCAAACAAATTTAATAGATTTATAAGAAAGAAACATACTAGAACTGACGGGTTAACACCGCAACAGCGCGGGACCAAAGTCGAGAACGGGCTCGCGCAAGCGCGCTATCGACTTCTCGTTCGCCTCCTTGGCATTTTATGCATACTTCATGTGTATGCTACTTATACCTCCTTCGTAAACATTGCCTCCTCCAATGTAGTTATATTCAATAAGAGCCGGAAATAGCATATTCACTCAAGTAACATGAAATATTGTCTGCAAATGAATAAAAATAAGCAATGTTTACCACAATGTTCGTCAGTCAAACACGAAAATTCTGTAACATGCGACTTCGTACAACTACCACTATATATACAACTGAACGACACACTGAGAACGAGAACTGAGAACTTACGTGTCTCGTCTTCTGTGTCCGTGTCTCTCGGTCGTTTTCATGGATCTATACCAGCTAGCTTTCACGCTTTCCCTTGTTTCACTAAACAAACCTCACACACAGACCAGATGTCCCGCCTACATCCACTCAAATGGAATACGTAATAACGCAACCTAAGCTAACATTTCACACAGACCGGGTGCCCCGCCTACATCCACTCAAAGGGAATATGTAATAGCCCAACCTAAACAAACCTTAAAGAAGACCGGGAGACACGGACACAGAAGACGACACACGTAAGACTGAGAACTGAACGACACACTGCGAACGAGAACTGAGAACTTACGTGTCTCGTCTTC
The DNA here is from genome assembly GCF_037126465.1 of Ornithodoros turicata. Lineage (NCBI taxonomy): Eukaryota > Metazoa > Arthropoda > Arachnida > Ixodida > Argasidae > Ornithodoros > Ornithodoros turicata. The sequence goes on along the minus strand of NC_088204.1, from coordinate 33,228,299 downwards.
TGTGTCCGTGTCTCTCGGTCGTCTTCATGGATCTATACCAGCTAGCTTTCACCCTTTCCCTTGTTTCACTAAACAAACATCACACACGGACCAGATGTCCCGCCTACATCCACTCAAATGGAATACGTAATAACGCAACCTAAGCTAACATTTCACACAGACCGGGTGCCCCGCCTACATCCACTCAAAGGGAATACGTAATAACCCAGCCTAAACAAACCTTGAAGAAGACCGAGAGACACGGACACAGAAGACGACACACGTAAGACTGAGAAGACACACGTACTGAGAACTTACGTGTCTCGTCTTCTGTGTCCGTGTCTCTCGGTCGTCTTCATGGATCTATACCAGCTAGCTTTCACCCTTTCCCTTGTTTCACTAAACAAACATCACACACAGACCAGATGTCCCGCCTACATCCACTCAAATGGAATACGTAATAACGCAACCTAAGCTAACATTTCACACAGACCGGGTGCCCCGCCTACATCCACTCAAAGGGAATACGTAATAACCCAATCTAAACAAACCTTGAAGAAGACCGAGAGACACGGACACAGAAGACGACACACGTAAGACTGAGAAGACACACGTACTGAGAACTTACGTGTCTCGTCTTCTGTGTCCGTGTCTCTCGGTCGTCTTCATGGATCTATACCAGCTAGCTTTCACCCTTTCCCTTGTTTCACTAAACAAACCTCACACACAGACCGGGTGCCCCGCCTACATCCACTCAAAGGGAATACGTAATAACCCAACCTAAACAAACCTTAAAGAAGACCGAGAGACACGGACACAGAAGACGACACACGTAAGACTGAGAAGACACACGTACTGAGAACTTACGTGTCTCGTCTTCTGTGTCCGTGTCTCTCGGTCGTCTTCATGGATCTATACCAGCTAGCTTTCACCCTTTCCCTTGTTTCACTAAACAAACCTCACACACAGACCGGGTGCCCCGCCTAAATCCACTCAAAGGGAATACGTAATAACCCAACCTAAACAAACCTTGAAGAAGACCGAGAGACACGGACACAGAAGACGACACACGTAAGACTGAGAAGACACACGTACTGAGAACTTACGTGTTTCGTCTTCTGTGTCCGTGTCTCTCGGTCGTCTTCATGGATCTATACCAGCTAGCTTTCACCCTTTCCCTTGTTTCACTAAAGAAACCTCACACACAGACCGGGTGCCCCGCCTACATCCACTCAAAGGGAATACGTAATAACCCAACCTAAACAAACATTAAAGAAGACCGAGAGACACGGACACAGAAGACGACACACGTAAGACTGAGAAGACACACGTACTGAGAACTTACGTGTCTCGTCTTCTGTGTCCGTGTCTCTCGGTCGTCTTCATGGATCTATACCAGCTAGCTTTCACCTTTTCCCTTTTTTCACTAAACAAACCTCACACACAGACCAGGTGTCCCGCCTACATCCACTCAAATGGAATACGTAATAACGCAACCTAAGCTAACATTTCACACAGACCGGGTGCCCCGCCTACATCCACTCAAAGGGAATACGTAATAACCCAACCTAAACAACCCTTGAAGAAGACCGAGAGACACGGACACAGAAGACGACACACGTAAGACTGAGAAGACACACGTACTGAGAACTTACGTGTCTCGTCTTCTGTGTCCGTGTCTCTCGGTCGTCTTCATGGATCTATACCAGCTAGCTTTCACCTTTTCCCTTGTTTCACTAAACAAACCTCACACACAGACCAGGTGTCCCGCCTACATCCACTCAAATGGAATACGTAATAACGCAACCTCAGCTAACATTTCACACAGACCGGGTGCCCCGCCTACATCCACTCAAAGGGAATACGTAATAACCCAACCTAAACAAACCTTGAAGAAGACCGAGAGACACGGACACAGAAGACGACACACGTAAGACTGAGAAGACACACGTACTGAGAACTTACGTGTCTCGTCTTCTGTGTCCGTGTCTCTCGGTCGTCTTCATGGATCTATACCAGCTAGCTTTCAATCTTTCCCTTGTTTCACTAAACAAACCTCACACACAGACCAGGTGTCCCGCCTACATCCACTCAAATGGAATACGTAATAACGCAACCTAAGCTAACATTTCACACAGACCGGGTGCCCCGCCTACATCCACTCAAAGGGAATACGTAATAACCCAACCTAAACAAACCTTGAAGAAGACCGAGAAACACGGACACCGAAGACGACACACGTAAGACTGAGAAGACACACGTACTGAGAACTTACGTGTCTCGTCTTCTGTGTCCGTGTCTCTCGGTCGTCTTCATGGATCTATACCAGCTAGCTTTCACCCTTTCCCTTGTTTCACTAAACAAACCTCACACACAGACCGGGTGCCCCGCCTACATCCACTCAAAGGGAATACGTAATAACGCAACCTAAACAAATCTTAAAGAAGACCGAGAAACACGGACACCGAAGACGACACACGTAAGACTGAGAAGACACACGTACTGAGAACTTACGTGTCTCGTCTTCTGTGTCCGTGTCTCTCGGTCGTCTTCATGGATCTATACCAGCTAGCTTTCACCCTTTCCCTTGTTTCACTAAACAAACCTCACACACAGACCGGGTGCCCCGCCTACATCCACTCAAAGGGAATACGTAATAACCCAACCTAAACAAACCTTAAAGAAGACCGAGAGACACGGACACAGAAGACGACACACGTAAGACTGAGAAGACACACGTACTGAGAACTTACGTGTCTCGTCTTCTGTGTCCGTGTCTCTCGGTCGTCTTCATGGATCTATACCAGCTAGCTTTCACCCTTTCCCTTGTTTCACTAAACAAACCTCACACACAGACCGGGTGCCCCGCCTAAATCCACTCAAAGGGAATACGTAATAACCCAACCTAAACAAACCTTAAAGAAGACCGAGAGACACGGACACAGAAGACGACACACGTAAGAGTGAGAAGACACACGTACTGAGAACTTACGTGTCTCGTCTTCTGTGTCCGTGTCGCTCGGTCGTCTTCATGGATCTATACCAGCTAGCTTTCACCCTTTCCCTTGTTTCACTAAACAAACATCACGCACAGACCAGATGTCCCGCCTACATCCACTCAAATGGAATACGTAATAACGCAACCTAAGCTAACATTTCACACAGACCGGGTGCCCCGCCTACATCCACTCAAAGGGAATACGTAATAACCCAACCTAAACAAACCTTGAAGAAGACCGAGAGACACGGACAGAGAAGACGACACACGTAAGACTGAGAAGACACACGTACTGAGAACTTACGTGTCTCGTCTTGTGTGTCCGTGTCTCTCGGTCGTCTTCATGGATCTATACCAGCTAGCTTTCACCCTTTCCCTTGTTTCACTAAGCAAACCTCACACACAGACCGGGTGTCCCGCCTACATCCACTCAAAGAGAATACGTAATAACCCAACCTAAACAAACCTTAAAGAAGACCGAGAGACACGGACACAGAAGACGACACACGTAAGAGTGAGAAGACACACGTACTGAGAACTTACGTCTCTCGTCTTCTGTGTCCGTGTCGCTCGGTCGTCTTCATGGATCTATACCAGCTAGCTTTCACCCTTTCCCTTGTTTCACTAAACAAACATCACACACAGACCAGATGTCCCGCCTACATCCACTCAAATGGAATACGTAATAACGCAACCTAAGCTAACATTTCACACAGACCGGGTGCCCCGCCTACATCCACTCAAAGGGAATACGTAATAACCCAACCTAAACAAACCTTGAAGAAGACCGAGAGACACGGACACAGAAGACGACACACGTAAGACTGAGAAGACACACGTACTAAGAACTTACGTGTCTCGTCTTCTGTGTCCGTGTCTCTCGGTCGTCTTCATGGATCTATGCCAGCTAGCTTTCACCTTTTCCCTTGTTTCACTAAACAAACCTCACACACAGACCAGATGTCCCGCCTACATCCACTCAAATGGAATACGTAATAACGCAACCTAAACAAACATTAAAGAAGACCGAGAGACACGGACACAGAAGACGACACACGTAAGACTGAGAAGACACACGTACTGAGAACTTACGTGTCTCGTCTTCTGTGTCCGTGTCGCTCGGTCGTCTTCATGGATCTATACCAGCTAGCTTTCACCCTTTCCCTTGTTTCACTAAACAAACATCACGCACAGACCAGATGTCCCGCCTACATCCACTCAAATGGAATACGTAATAACGCAACCTAAGCTAACATTTCACACAGACCGGGTGCCCCGCCTACATCCACTCAAAGGGAATACGTAATAACCCAACCTAAACAAACCTTGAAGAAGACCGAGAGACACGGACACAGAAGACGACACACGTAAGACTGAGAAGACACACGTACTGAGAACTTACGTGTCTCGTCTTCAGTGTCCGTGTCTCTCGGTCGTCTTCATGGATCTATACCAGCTAGCTTTCACCCTTTCCCTTGTTTCACTAAAGAAACCTCACACACAGACCGGGTGCCCCGCCTACATCCACTCAAAGGGAATACGTAATAACCCAACCTAAACAAACATTAAAGAAGACCGAGAGACACGGACACAGAAGACGACACACGTAAGACTGAGAAGACACACGTACTGAGAACTTACGTGTCTCGTCTTCTGTGTCCGTGTCTCTCGGTCGTCTTCATGGATCTATACCAGCTAGCTTTCACCTTTTCCCTTGTTTCACTAAACAAACCTCACACACAGACCAGGTGTCCCGCCTACATCCACTCAAATGGAATACGTAATAACGCAACCTAAGCTAACATTTCACACAGACCGGGTGCCCCGCCTACATCCACTCAAAGGGAATACGTAATAACCCAACCTAAACAACCCTTGAAGAAGACCGAGAGACACGGACACAGAAGACGACACACGTAAGACTGAGAAGACACACGTACTGAGAACTTACGTGTCTCGTCTTCTGTGTCCGTGTCGCTCGGTCGTCTTCATGGATCTATACCAGCTAGCTTTCACCCTTTCCCTTGTTTCACTAAACAAACATCACGCACAGACCAGATGTCCCGCCTACATCCACTCAAATGGAATACGTAATAACGCAACCTAAGCTAACATTTCACACAGACCGGGTGCCCCGCCTACATCCACTCAAAGGGAATACGTAATAACCCAACCTAAACAAACCTTGAAGAAGACCGAGAGACACGGACACAGAAGACGACACACGTAAGACTGAGAAGACACACGTACTGAGAACTTACGTGTCTCGTCTTCAGTGTCCGTGTCTCTCGGTCGTCTTCATGGATCTATACCAGCTAGCTTTCACCCTTTCCCTTGTTTCACTAAAGAAACCTCACACACAGACCGGGTGCCCCGCCTACATCCACTCAAAGGGAATACGTAATAACCCAACCTAAACAAACATTAAAGAAGACCGAGAGACACGGACACAGAAGACGACACACGTAAGACTGAGAAGACACACGTACTGAGAACTTACGTGTCTCGTCTTCTGTGTCCGTGTCTCTCGGTCGTCTTCATGGATCTATACCAGCTAGCTTTCACCTTTTCCCTTGTTTCACTAAACAAACCTCACACACAGACCAGGTGTCCCGCCTACATCCACTCAAATGGAATACGTAATAACGCAACCTAAGCTAACATTTCACACAGACCGGGTGCCCCGCCTACATCCACTCAAAGGGAATACGTAATAACCCAACCTAAACAACCCTTGAAGAAGACCGAGAGACACGGACACAGAAGACGACACACGTAAGACTGAGAAGACACACGTACTGAGAACTTACGTGTCTCGTCTTCTGTGTCCGTGTCTCTCGGTCGTCTTCATGGATCTATACCAGCTAGCTTTCACCTTTTCCCTTGTTTCACTAAACAAACCTCACACACAGACCAGGTGTCCCGCCTACATCCACTCAAATGGAATACGTAATAACGCAACCTAAGCTAACATTTCACACAGACCGGGTGCCCCGCCTACATCCACTCAAAGGGAATACGTAATAACCCAACCTAAACAAACCTTGAAGAAGACCGAGAGACACGGACACAGAAGACGACACACGTAAGACTGAGAAGACACACGTACTGAGAACTTACGTGTCTCGTCTTCTGTGTCCGTGTCTCTCGGTCGTCTTCATGGATCTATACCAGCTAGCTTTCAATCTTTCCCTTGTTTCACTAAACAAACCTCACACACAGACCAGGTGTCCCGCCTACATCCACTCAAATGGAATACGTAATAACGCAACCTAAGCTAACATTTCACACAGACCGGGTGCCCCGCCTACATCCACTCAAAGGGAATACGTAATAACCCAACCTAAACAAACCTTGAAGAAGACCGAGAGACACGGACACAGAAGGCGGCACACGTAAGACTGAGAAGACACACGTACTGAGAACTTACGTGTCTCGTCTTCTGTGTCCGTGTCTCTCGGTCGTCTTCATGGATCTATACCAGCTAGCTTTCACCCTTTCCCTTGTTTCACTAAACAAACCTCACACACAGACCGGGTGCCCCGCCTACATCCACTCAAAGGGAATACGTAATAACCCAACCTAAACAAACCTTAAAGAAGACCGAGAGACACGGACACAGAAGACGACACACGTAAGACTGAGAAGACACACGTACTGAGAACTTACGTGTCTCGTCTTCTGTGTCCGTGTCTCTCGGTCGTCTTCATGGATCTATACCAGCTAGCTTACACCCTTTCCCTTGTTTCACTAAACAAACCTCACACACAGACCAGATGTCCCGCCTACATCCACTCAAATGGAATACGTAATAACGCAACCTAAGGTAACATTTCACACAGATCGGGTGCCCCGCCTACATCCACTCAAAGGGAATACGTAATAACCCAACCGAAACAAACCTTGAAGAAGACCGAGAGACACGGACACAGAAGACGACACACGTAAGACTGAGAAGACACACGTACTGAGAACTTACGTGTCTCGTCTTCTGTGTCCGTGTCTCTCGGTCGTCTTCATGGATCTATACCAGCTAGCTTTCACCCTTTCCCTTGTTTCACTAAACAAACCTCACACACAGACCGGGTGCCCCGCCTACATCCACTCAAAGGGAATACGTAATAACCCAACCTAAACAAACCTTAAAGAAGACCGAGAGACACGGACACAGAAGACGACACACGTAAAACTGAGAAGACACACGTACTGAGAAATTACGTGTCTCGTCTTCTGTGTCCGTGTCTCTCGGTCGTCTTCATGGATCTATACCAGCTAGCTTTCACCCTTTCCCTTGTTTCACTAAACAAACCTCACACACAGACCGGGTGCCCCGCCTACATCCACTCAAAGGGAATACGTAATAACCCAACCTAAACAAACCTTAAAGAAGACCGAGAGACACGGACACAGAAGACGACACACGTAAGACTGAGAAGACACACGTGCTGAGAACTTACGTGTCTCGTCTTCTGTGTCCGTGTCTCTCGGTCGTCTTCATGGATCTATACCAGCTAGCTTGCACACTTTCCCTTGTTTCACTAAACAAACCTCACACACAGACCGGGTGCCCCACCTACATCCACTCAAAGAGAATACGTAATAACCCAACCTAAACAAACCTTAAAGTAGACCGAGAGACACGGACACAGAAGACGACACACGTAAGAGTGAGAAGACACACGTACTGAGAACTTACGTGTCTCGTCTTCTGTGTCCGTGTCTCTCGGTCGTCTTCATGGATCTATACCAGCTAGCTTTCACCCTTTCCCTTGTTTCACTAAACAAACATCACACACAGACCAGATGTCCCGCCTACATCCACTCAAATGGAATACGTAATAACGCAACCTAAGCTAACATTTCACACAGACCGGGTGCCCCGCCTACATCCACTCAAAGGGAATACGTAATAACCCAACCTAAACAAACCATGAAGAAGACCGAGAGACACGGACACAGAAGACGACACACGTAAGACTGAGAAGACACACGTACTGAGAACTTACGTGTCTCGTCTTCTGTGTCCGTGTCTCTCGGTCGTCTTCATGGATCTATACCAGCTAGCTTTCACCCTTTCCCTTGTTTCACTAAACAAACCTCACACACAGACCAGATGTCCCGCCTACATCCACTCAAATGGAATACGTAATAACGCAACCTAAGCTAACATTTCACACAGACCGGGTGCCCCGCCTACATCCACTCAAAGGGAATACGTAATAACCCAACCTAAACAAACCTTGAAGAAGACCGAGAGACACGGACACAGAAGACGACACACGTAAGACTGAAAAGACACACGTACTGAGAACTTACGTGTCTCGTCTTCTGTGTCCGTGTCTCTCGGTCGTCTTCATGGATCTATACCAGCTAGCTTTCACCCTTTCCCTTGTTTCACTAAACAAACCTCACACACAGACCGGGTGCCCCGCCTACATCCACTCAAAGGGAATACGTAATAACCCAACCTAAACAAACATTAAAGAAGACAGAGAGACACGGACACAGAAGACGACACACGTAAGACTGAGAAGACACACGTACTGAGAACTTACGTGTCTCGTCTTCTGTGTCCGTGTCTCTCGGTCGTCTTCATGGATCTATACCAGCTAGCTTTCACCTTTTCCCTTGTTTCACTAAACAAACCTCACACACAGACCAGGTGTCCCGCCTACATCCACTCAAATGGAATACGTAATAACGCAACCTAAGCTAACATTTCACACAGACCGGGTGCCCCGCCTACATCCACTCAAAGGGAATACGTAATAACCCAACCTAAACAAACCTTGAAGAAGACCGAGAGACACGGACACAGAAGACGACACACGTAAGACTGAGAAGACACACTTACTGAGAACTTACGTGTCTCGTCTTCTGTGTCCGTGTCTCTCGGTCGTCTTCATGGATCTATACCAGCTAGCTTTCACCCTTTCCCTTGTTTCACTAAACAAACCTCACACACAGACCAGATGTCCCGCCTACATCCACTCAAATGGAATACGTAATAACGAAACCTAAGCTAACATTTCACACAGACCGGGTGCCCCGCCTACATCCACTCAAAGGGAATACGTAATAACCCAACCTAAACAAACCTTGAAGAAGACCGAGAGACACGGACACAGAAGACGACACACGTAAGACTGAGAAGACACACGTACTGAGAACTTACGTGTCTCGTCTTCTGTGTCCGTGTCTCTCGGTCGTCTTCATGGATCTATACCAGCTAGCTTTCAATCTTTCCCTTGTTTCACTAAACAAACCTCACACACAGACCAGATGTCCCGCCTACATCACTCAAATGGAATACGTAATAACGCAACCTAAGCTAACATTTCACACAGATCGGGTGCCCCGCCTACATCCACTCAAAGGGAATACGTAATAACCCAACCTAAACAAACCTTGAAGAAGACCGAGAGACACGGACACAGAAGACGGCACACGTAAGACTGAGAAGACACACGTACTGAGAACTTACGTGTCTCGTCTTCTGTGTCCGTGTCTCTCGGTCGTCTTCATGGATCTATACCAGCTAGCTTTCACCCTTTCCCTTGTTTCACTAAACAAACCTCACACACAGACCGGGTGCCCCGCCTACATCCACTCAAATGGAATACGTAATAACGCAACCTAAGGTAACATTTCACACAGACCGGGTGCCCCGCCTACATCCACTCAAAGGGAATACGTAATAACCCAACCGAAACAAACCTTGAAGAAGACCGAGAGACACGGACACAGAAGACGACACACGTAAGACTGAGAAGACACACGTACTGAGAACTTACGTGTCTCGTCTTCTGTGTCCGTGTCTCTCGGTCGTCTTCATGGATCTATACCAGCTAGCTTTCACCCTTTCCCTTGTTTCACTAAACAAACCTCACACACAGACCGGGTGCCCCGCCTACATCCACTCAAAGGGAATACGTAATAACCCAACCTAAACAAACCTTAAAGAAGACCGAGAGACACGGACACAGAAGACGACACACGTAAAACTGAGAAGACACACGTACTGAGAACTTACGTGTCTCGTCTTCTGTGTCCGTGTCTCTCGGTGGTCTTCATGGATCTATACCAGCTAGCTTTCACGCTTTCCCTTGTTTCACTAAACAAACCTCACACACAGACCAGATGTCCCGCCTACATCCACTCAAATGGAATACATAATAACGCAACCTAAGCTAACATTTCACACAGACCGGGTGCCCCGCCTACATCCGCTCAAAGGGAATACGTAATAACCCAACCTAAACAAACCTTGAAGAAGACCGAGAGACACGGACACAGAAGACGACACACGTAAGACTGAGAAGACACACGTACTGAGAAATTACGTGTCTCGTCTTCTGTGTCCGTGTCTCTCGGTCGTCTTCATGGATCTATACCAGTTAGCTTTCACCCTTTCCCTTGTTTCACTAAACAAACCTCACACACAGACCGGGTGCCCCGCCTACATCCACTCAAAGGGAATACGTAATAACCCAACCTAAACAAACCTTAAAGAAGACCGAGAGACACGGACACAGAAGACGACACACGTAAGACTGAGAAGACACACGTACTGAGAACTTACGTGTCTCGTCTTCTGTGTCCGTGTCTCTCGGTCGTCTTCATGGATCTATACCAGCTAGCTTTCAATCTTTCCCTTGTTTCACTAAACAAACCTCACACACAGACCAGATGTCCCGCCTACATCCACTCAAATGGAATACGTAATAACGCAACCTAAGCTAACATTTCACACAGACCGGGTGCCCCGCCTACATCCACTCAAAGGGAATACGTAATAACCCAACCTAAACAAACCTTGAAGAAGACCGAGAGACACGGACACAGAAGACGGCACACGTAAGACTGAGAAGACACACGTACTGAGAACTTACGTGTCTCGTCTTCTGTGTCCGTGTCTCTCGGTCGTCTTCATGGATCTATACCAGCTAGCTTTCACCCTTTCCCTTGTTTCACTAAACAAACCTCACACACAGACCGGGTGCCCCGCCTACATCCACTCAAATGGAATACGTAATAACGCAACCTAAGGTAACATTTCACACAGACCGGGTGCCCCTCATACATCCACTCAAAGGGAATACGTAATAACCCAACCGAAACAAACCTTGAAGAAGACCGAGAGACACGGACACAGAAGACGACACACGTAAGACTGAGAAGACACACGTACTGAGAACTTACGTGTCTCGTCTTTTGTGTCCGTGTCTCTCGGTCGTCTTCATGGATCTATACCAGCTAGCTTTCACCCTTTCCCTTGTTTCACTAAACAAACCTCACACACAGACCGGGTGCCCCGCCTACATCCACTCAAAGGGAATACGTAATAACCCAACCTAAACAAACCTTAAAGAAGACCGAGAGACACGGACACAGAAGACGACACACGTAAAACTGAGAAGACACACGTACTGAGAAATTACGTGTCTCGTCTTCTGTGTCCGTGTCTCTCGGTCGTCTTCATGGATCTATACCAGCTAGCTTTCACCCTTTCCCTTGTTTCACTAAACAAACCTCACACACAGACCGGGTGCCCCGCCTACATCCACTCAAAGGGAATACGTAATAACCCAACCTAAACAAACCTTAAAGGGACAGTCGCATTCTCCGAAGTCAATTTCGAAACTAATGCGAATTCTAATTCCTTGCCGACCACTGAAATGGGCCCGAAAATACCATTTTGATCCGCGGCGTACTTTTCCCGCAATCCGATGAAAAGGAAACCGGAATCCTTGCGCCCTCGCTCTCTAAAAGTGGGAGCAAACGTCACCCGGATAAGGCCAATCAGCGCGCGCCCTGGGTAAATGCGAGCCGCGCGCCTGTTTGCCGATCGCGAAGCGAAGGCGAAGGTAGCAAACATGGAGTCTGAAAACGAGAGTGATGTTTCTCTGTCTGGGGGAGATTCTGACGAACATGTAAGCGGTAGCGGCGACGAGTTAATGCTGGATGATGACCCATACTCTACGGACCTAATGCCTCTGGAACCCGACGACCATGCACGAGATGTGGCTGCGGCTAACCCGCGGAATGACATTTTCAGGTGACGTATCTCTTTGCATGGTTGCCGTCGGATGTGCGAAATAGTTTAGAATGTTGAAATTGTTGTCGGCAGGTGTGGTTGTGGAGTCTGCGACCCACAGGAGCCCGACGAGCGCCTGTGTTGCCTTTCTGTTGCCAGGGTGGTAGAAATGTGCAACAGTGCCGCCGTGCAGTGCATAACACAACACCCATTACTCAGGGACATCTGCCTCCGTAGGGAGCTTCTAGTGGTGTACGCGCCTCAATTCTGCCGCTATGATCAACATTTTAGGCGACTCAATCCCCAGGACCACAGGTAAGCCTGCTGCAGTGCCCTTCCGTTTGCTATGATTACGACCGTAATGATTTTTTCGGTTTAAATGACCTCCCATCAAGATTCGGAAGGGTAAACTCGGGTGCTAGTCGGGTGTTGTTGGTTACGCAAATTGTCGAACCTAAAGTGGACAGGGGTTGTATACAAAAGGGCGGCTATTCTCAGCAGCGTTTTGGCCTACAGAAGTTTGTCCCCCATAAATCATAAGCGTGGCCGACAGCCGTGGAACGACCCAGAATCCTGGTCCAACAATTCCATTAGGAAAAGTGAAGCAACACAGTCGCCTCAGCTAGTCTCGACATGCTCTCAATTATGCCAGTTAGCCATGGCCTGATTGGCAACACAAAACCCTGATTGAGAGATATCCAGTGGGAATTCTGAAGGATAGTCTTACAAGTCTGAAAACAGAAGCATTTGAGGTGCCAATAAAGGGGGGGGGGGGAGCATGTTACTGAAGAATGTAAGAGTAATATATTTTGGGAGAAAATAGATTTTGCCGGAATTGGAGGGAAGCTGGTTCGGAGGGAGTTAGCTGTTGGAATCGGGTTCATCCTGAAAGAGGCGGACCATTTTTCTGTTGTACTATGTTGCACACCTACCAACCTTCCACATTCAAAATGCAGGAGACCCTGGAACTAAGAAAGGAATGCACGGGCTTTGAACTCCAAGGTTGGGATAGTGTCTGTTCTTCTGTTCTGGCTTTTGTCTTCCCAACACTGTGGGAGATTTGGCAGGTATGCAAATGCCCACAAGATATAATGCTAAACAAAAAGAAATGTCATGTTGATTTGTCTTTTCCAGCTGCCTAAAGTTCACGGCATACTCGTCATTCACGAGATGGGTCTGGGGATACCTTGGTCCAAGGAACAGACGACAGGTTCCTGGATGCGTTGTCCGAGCCATCAGGAGGGAGTTCCCATCTACGTCCTATCAAGGCTATCAGCGTTAGGACCATCGAAGCCAGGGTGTCTTGACAAGAGAGACAAGCTGGTGCATACTGATGGCTGGAACTGGAGACATGTAGTGGCAAGACAAAAATTTTGCTGACATAGGCACACTTTGTGTAAATGAGCCCTTGGTCATCCCCCTTGCCTCCCATCAGAGGTTTTGGAGGATACTATAGGTGTGTGGTGTACGGATAGGTTTATCCGTACACCACACACCAATAGTATCCTCCTAAACCTCTGATGGGAGGCAAGGGGGATGATCAAGGGCTCATTTACACCAAGTGTGCCTATGTCAGCAAAATTTTCGTCTTGCAGCAATTTTCGTCTTTTCGTCATTGCAGTGTGGGGGATGTTTTGTCTTGTCACTCTGTATCTCCAGTTGCAGTCAACAGACTGTCTACCCATCTGTACAGCAAAAACTACTACACGTGGCAGTATTAGCTCTGGCATCAAATCCAGACTGTACTGCACTAAGTTAGTGCCGAGGTGGGAATATTTTGAATTCTGTGCAGATTGTCAATGCGGTGTAGTGACGGGAATAAAGAATGACCCTATAATTGTATCGATTTATTGTACAGTGGAGTATGACGGAGTGGGAATAACGAAATAGCATAGGTTTATTTGCCTCCCATTATGTATGGGAGGCAAATAAACCTAAGCTATTTTATGTTGTGCTGTGGTTCTACATTAACGTGGTGTGAAGTCTGGGCGGTTACAGGTACGCTGCCACAGGGATGTTAGGAGGGTTCATGTTGGCAGATCCATATCTGGTGTACTAATACGCTATGCAAGTCTGTGTCCATTGTTTTCCTCTTCCTGGAATCAGGGGATGACAACCCCCTTGTGAGATGTGCCGTGAAGTGGGAAGTGGGTCCCCAGCACTTGCTTCAGCCATGACCTCCACATCTGAAATATGGCCTCGAGTGTTAACACTCAAAAGAATACGTTGAGGGCCTAGCAGGTACAATAACAAATATAAAAATGACTATGCAAATAAATCTTCCCCTTTGCAGTCCCTATTTCACTGGCACAGTTATTTTCCTGTCGACATTACGTTATAAACGCTGTCAGCCGCATCACACAAGATTCCTTTCACAGAACTCGACAATTTTCAGGGCTTGTACATATCCATTATTTTGTGGGACGTGCAAAAGGAATTGCAATATTTTCGTGGCTTTACAAAACATACCAAATCCAGTTGATTCCGTTGACGTGCTTGCTGCCGCCTGAAACAGAGCCAGAAATTAGCAACAAGGCTGCAGTGGAATACTGATGCAAGTGTCTCGGACGCAGCCAAACACAGATTGCGATGCTTTCACATCCCTGAATGCTGCCATCAGGCTTACACTATGAACTGTAGAAACATCCACTAGCTGCAATAAGATTAGAATAATGCTGTCATGTGGGAGTGTTACGTTGCTCCTGCATAATACTGGCGACAATTAGCACAGCAACAACACACCAATCTTTTTTTCTCTAGAGTACGCGTACTATTGTGTCAGGATGCTGCAATCATTGTAATAATTTGTGTACATTAGTAGCCGGTGTGACTGTGACGTTACAATCGGCGGCGAGGCCAGGTGTTTGCGATGATGTTTACTGTGACAACTGATAATTTTCATCGCAGCGTATAGCTGTGATCACGCAAAATTGTCACTTACCTCCGTTACTGGTTCCTGCCCTTGTTCCTGATCGAATGTGGTAGGTACGGCGTCAATCTTCAGCCGCTTCTGTTTCTGCCGTAGCCCAAGCCGAACTTGCAATACATCTTCATCAAAATAGGCGTCGTCGGCGAAATGACAGGAACAGACGCGTGAAACATTCAATCCTTGGGCCACACCACAGTAGTGGCTGGCGATCGCTGCCTCCCACTTTCGTTTCGTTTCGCCATTGCGAGGTCGGTGAAATGTAAGCTCGGGATTCGCGTTATAAGTCTTTCTGCACCCGAGCACGTAGCACCGGTTTCCTGGCTGTGACATCGCACGTCAACGGCGTGAAATCCTAGGCCACACGCTGTAGTTCAAAGTACTTCAAAGCAAACGCGACAAGACAACAAGAAAAAGGGTCAGACGCACGCTCAGACACACCCAGAATCTGCGGTGGGAAGGAGCGCCTCCTGATGGTTGGTTTATCCGGGTGACGTCATCCAGTGTCGGCGCCTTGCGGGGATTGCCGTGCGCGCCGGAAGCGCGAACATTTAAAAATCGTTTCTGAGTCAACCAAGTGGATTTGTGCGGAGAAAATTTGCCGGCGTACATTATGGACGACAGGGAACATGACCATAATAGTTCCGGAACACGCTTCCGGATGCGACTATCCCTTTAAAGAAGACCGAGAGACACGGACACCGAAGACGACACACGTAAGACTGAGAAGACACACGTACTGAGAACTTACGTGTCTCGTCTTCTGTGTCCGTGTCTCTCGGTCGTCTTCATGGATCTATACCAGCTAGCTTGCACACTTTCCCTTGTTTCACTAAACAAACCTCACACACAGACCGGGTGCCCCGCCTACATCCACTCAAAGAGAATACGTAATAACCCAACCTAAACAAACCTTAAAGTAGACCGAGAGACACGGACACAGAAGACGACACACGTAAGAGTGAGAAGACACACGTACTGAGAACTTACGTGTCTCGTCTTCTGTGTCCGTGTCTCTCGGTCGTCTTCATGGATCTATACCAGCTAGCTTTCAATCTTTCCCTTGTTTCACTAAACAAACCTCACACACAGACCAGATGTCCCGCCTACATCCACTCAAATGGAATACGTAATAACGCAACCTAAGCTAACATTTCACACAGATCGGGTGCCCCGCCTACATCCACTCAAAGGGAATACGTAATAACCCAACCTAAACAAACCTTGAAGAAGACCGAGAGACACGGACACAGAAGACGGCACACGTAAGACTGAGAAGACACACGTACTGAGAACTTACGTGTCTCGTCTTCTGTGTCCGTGTCTCTCGGTCGTCTTCATGGATCTATACCAGCTAGCTTTCACCCTTTCCCTTGTTTCACTAAACAAACCTCACACACAGACCGGGTGCCCCGCCTACATCCACTCAAATGGAATACGTAATAACGCAACCTAAGGTAACATTTCACACAGACCGGGTGCCCCGCCTACATCCACTCAAAGGGAATACGTAATAACCCAACCGAAACAAACCTTGAAGAAGACCGAGAGACACGGACACAGAAGACGACACACGTAAGACTGAGAAGACACACGTACTGAGAACTTACGTGTCTCGTCTTCTGTGTCCGTGTCTCTCGGTCGTCTTCATGGATCTATACCAGCTAGCTTTCACCCTTTCCCTTGTTTCACTAAACAAACCTCACACACAGACCGGGTGCCCCGCCTACATCCACTCAAAGGGAATACGTAATAACCCAACCTAAACAAACCTTAAAGAAGACCGAGAGACACGGACACAGAAGACGACACACGTAAAACTGAGAAGACACACGTACTGAGAACTTACGTGTCTCGTCTTCTGTGTCCGTGTCTCTCGGTGGTCTTCATGGATCTATACCAGCTAGCTTTCACGCTTTCCCTTGTTTCACTAAACAAACCTCACACACAGACCAGATGTCCCGCCTACATCCACTCAAATGGAATACATAATAACGCAACCTAAGCTAACATTTCACACAGACCGGGTGCCCCGCCTACATCCGCTCAAAGGGAATACGTAATAACCCAACCTAAACAAACCTTGAAGAAGACCGAGAGACACGGACACAGAAGACGACACACGTAAGACTGAGAAGACACACGTACTGAGAAATTACGTGTCTCGTCTTCTGTGTCCGTGTCTCTCGGTCGTCTTCATGGATCTATACCAGTTAGCTTTCACCCTTTCCCTTGTTTCACTAAACAAACCTCACACACAGACCGGGTGCCCCGCCTACATCCACTCAAAGGGAATACGTAATAACCCAACCTAAACAAACCTTAAAGAAGACCGAGAGACACGGACACAGAAGACGACACACGTAAGACTGAGAAGACACACGTACTGAGAACTTACGTGTCTCGTCTTCTGTGTCCGTGTCTCTCGGTCGTCTTCATGGATCTATACCAGCTAGCTTTCAATCTTTCCCTTGTTTCACTAAACAAACCTCACACACAGACCAGATGTCCCGCCTACATCCACTCAAATGGAATACGTAATAACGCAACCTAAGCTAACATTTCACACAGACCGGGTGCCCCGCCTACATCCACTCAAAGGGAATACGTAATAACCCAACCTAAACAAACCTTGAAGAAGACCGAGAGACATGGACACAGAAGACGGCACACGTAAGACTGAGAAGACACACGTACTGAGAACTTACGTGTCTCGTCTTCTGTGTCCGTGTCTCTCGGTCGTCTTCATGGATCTATACCAGCTAGCTTTCGCCCTTTCCCTTGTTTCACTAAACAAACCTCACACACAGACCGGGTGCCCCGCCTACATCCACTCAAATGGAATACGTAATAACGCAACCTAAGGTAACATTTCACACAGACCGGGTGCCCCTCATACATCCACTCAAAGGGAATACGTAATAACCCAACCGAAACAAACCTTGAAGAAGACCGAGAGACACGGACACAGAAGACGACACACGTAAGACTGAGAAGACACACGTACTGAGAACTTACGTGTCTCGTCTTTTGTGTCCGTGTCTCTCGGTCGTCTTCATGGATCTATACCAGCTAGCTTTCACCCTTTCCCTTGTTTCACTAAACAAACCTCACACACAGACCGGGTGCCCCGCCTACATCCACTCAAAGGGAATACGTAATAACCCAACCTAAACAAACCTTAAAGAAGACCGAGAGACACGGACACAGAAGACGACACACGTAAAACTGAGAAGACACACGTACTGAGAAATTACGTGTCTCGTCTTCTGTGTCCGTGTCTCTCGGTCGTCTTCATGGATCTATACCAGCTAGCTTTCACCCTTTCCCTTGTTTCACTAAACAAACCTCACACACAGACCGGGTGCCCCGCCTACATCCACTCAAAGGGAATACGTAATAACCCAACCTAAACAAACCTTAAAGAAGACCGAGAGACACGGACACCGAAGACGACACACGTAAGACTGAGAAGACACACGTACTGAGAACTTACGTGTCTCGTCTTCTGTGTCCGTGTCTCTCGGTCGTCTTCATGGATCTATACCAGCTAGCTTGCACACTTTCCCTTGTTTCACTAAACAAACCTCACACACAGACCGGGTGCCCCGCCTACATCCACTCAAAGAGAATACGTAATAACCCAACCTAAACAAACCTTAAAGTAGACCGAGAGACACGGACACAGAAGACGACACACGTAAGAGTGAGAAGACACACGTACTGAGAACTTACGTGTCTCGTCTTCTGTGTCCGTGTCTCTCGGTCGTCTTCATGGATCTATACCAGCTAGCTTTCAATCTTTCCCTTGTTTCACTAAACAAACCTCACACACAGACCAGATGTCCCGCCTACATCCACTCAAATGGAATACGTAATAACGCAACCTAAGCTAACATTTCACACAGACCGGGTGCCCCGCCTACATCCACTCAAAGGGAATACGTAATAACCCAACCTAAACAAACCTTGAAGAAGACCGAGAGACACGGACACAGAAGACGGCACACGTAAGACTGAGAAGACACACGTACTGAGAACTTACGTGTCTCGTCTTCTGTGTCCGTGTCTCTCGGTCGTCTTCATGGATCTATACCAGCTAGCTTTCACCCTTTCCCTTGTTTCACTAAACAAACCTCACACACAGACCGGGTGCCCCGCCTACATCCACTCAAATGGAATACGTAATAACGCAACCTAAGGTAACATTTCACACAGACCGGGTGCCCCGCCTACATCCACTCAAAGGGAATACGTAATAACCCAACCGAAACAAACCTTGAAGAAGACCGAGAGACACGGACACAGAAGACGACACACGTAAGACTGAGAAGACACACGTACTGAGAACTTACGTGTCTCGTCTTCTGTGTCCGTGTCTCTCGGTCGTCTTCATGGATCTATACCAGCTAGCTTTCACCCTTTCCCTTGTTTCACTAAACAAACCACACACACAGACCGGGTGCCCCGCCTATATCCACTCAAAGGGAATACGTAATAACCCAACCTAAACAAACCTTAAAGAAGACCGAGAGACACGGACACAGAAGACGACACACGTAAAACTGAGAAGACACACGTACTGAGAAATTACGTGTCTCGTCTTCTGTGTCCGTGTCTCTCGGTCGTCTTCATGGATCTATACCAGCTAGCTTTCACCCTTTCCCTTGTTTCACTAAACAAACCTCACACACAGACCGGGTGCCCCGCCTACATCCACTCAAAGGGAATACGTAATAACCCAACCTAAACAAACCTTAAAGAAGACCGAGAGACACGGACACAGAAGACGACACACGTAAGACTGAGAAGACACACGTACTGAGAACTTACGTGTCTCGTCTTCTGTGTCCGTGTCTCTCGGTCGTCTTCATGGATCTATACCAGCTAGCTTGCACACTTTCCCTTGTTTCACTAAACAAACCTCACACACAGACCGGGTGCCCCGCCTACATCCACTCAAAGAGAATACGTAATAACCCAACCTAAACAAACCTTAAAGTAGACCGAGAGACACGGACACAGAAGACGACACACGTAAGAGTGAGAAGACACACGTACTGAGAACTTACGTGTCTCGTCTTCTGTGTCCGTGTCTCTCGGTCGTCTTCATGGATCTATACCAGCTAGCTTTCACCCTTTCCCTTGTTTCACTAAACAAACATCACACACAGACCAGATGTCCCGCCTACATCCACTCAAATCGAATACGTAATAACGCAACCTAAGCTAACATTTCACACAGACCGGGTGCCCCGCCTACATCCACTCAAAGGGAATACGTAATAACCCAACCTAAACAAACCTTGAAGAAGACCGAGAGACACGGACACAGAAGACGACACACGTAAGACTGAGAAGACACACGTACTAAGAACTTACGTGTCTCGTCTTCTGTGTCCGTGTCTCTCGGTCGTCTTCATGGATCTATGCCAGCTAGCTTTCACCTTTTCCCTTGTTTCACTAAACAAACCTCACACACAGACCAGATGTCCCGCCTACATCCACTCAAATGGAATACGTAATAACGCAACCTAAGCTAACATTTCACACAGACCGGGTGCCCCGCCTACATCCACTCAAAGGGAATACGTAATAACCCAACCTAAACAAACCTTGAAGAAGACCGAGAGACACGGACACAGAAGACGACACACGTAAGACTGAGAAGACACACGTACTGAGAACTTACGCGTCTCGTCTTCTGTGTCCGTGTCTCTCGGTCGTCTTCATGGATATATACCAGCTAGCTTTCACCCTTTCCCTTGTTTCACTAAACAAACCTCACACACAGACCAGATGTCCCGCCTACATCCACTCAAATGGAATACGTAATAACGCAACCTAAGCTAACATTTCACACAGACCGGGTGTCCCGCCTACATCCACTCAAAGGGAATACGTAATAACCCAACCTAAACAAACCTTGAAGAAGACCGAGAGACACGGACACAGAAGACGGCACACGTAAGACTGAGAAGACACACGTACTGAGAACTTACGTGTCTCGTCTTCTGTGTCCGTGTCTCTCGGTCGTCTTCATGGATCTATACCAGCTAGCTTTCACCCTTTCCCTTGTTTCACTAAACAAACCTCACACACAGACCGGGTGCCCCGCCTACATCCACTCAAATGGAATACGTAATAACGCAACCTAAGGTAACATTTCACACAGACCGGGTGCCCCGCCTACATCCACTCAAAGGGAATACGTAATAACCCAACCGAAACAAACCTTGAAGAAGACCGAGAGACACGGACACAGAAGACGACACACGTAAGACTGAGAAGACACACGTACTGAGAACTTACGTGTCTCGTCTTCTGTGTCCGTGTCTCTCGGTCGTCTTCATGGATCTATACCAGCTAGCTTTCACCCTTTCCCTTGTTTCACTAAACAAACCACACACACAGACCGGGTGCCCCGCCTATATCCACTCAAAGGGAATACGTAATAACCCAACCTAAACAAACCTTAAAGAAGACCGAGAGACACGGACACAGAAGACGACACACGTAAAACTGAGAAGACACACGTACTGAGAAATTACGTGTCTCGTCTTCTGTGTCCGTGTCTCTCGGTCGTCTTCATGGATCTATACCAGCTAGCTTTCACCCTTTCCCTTGTTTCACTAAACAAACCTCACACACAGACCGGGTGCCCCGCCTACATCCACTCAAAGGGAATACGTAATAACCCAACCTAAACAAACCTTAAAGAAGACCGAGAGACACGGACACAGAAGACGACACACGTAAGACTGAGAAGACACACGTACTGAGAACTTACGTGTCTCGTCTTCTGTGTCCGTGTCTCTCGGTCGTCTTCATGGATCTATACCAGCTAGCTTGCACACTTTCCCTTGTTTCACTAAACAAACCTCACACACAGACCGGGTGCCCCGCCTACATCCACTCAAAGAGAATACGTAATAACCCAACCTAAACAAACCTTAAAGTAGACCGAGAGACACGGACACAGAAGACGACACACGTAAGAGTGAGAAGACACACGTACTGAGAACTTACGTGTCTCGTCTTCTGTGTCCGTGTCTCTCGGTCGTCTTCATGGATCTATACCAGCTAGCTTTCACCCTTTCCCTTGTTTCACTAAACAAACATCACACACAGACCAGATGTCCCGCCTACATCCACTCAAATCGAATACGTAATAACGCAACCTAAGCTAACATTTCACACAGACCGGGTGCCCCGCCTACATCCACTCAAAGGGAATACGTAATAACCCAACCTAAACAAACCTTGAAGAAGACCGAGAGACACGGACACAGAAGACGACACACGTAAGACTGAGAAGACACACGTACTAAGAACTTACGTGTCTCGTCTTCTGTGTCCGTGTCTCTCGGTCGTCTTCATGGATCTATGCCAGCTAGCTTTCACCTTTTCCCTTGTTTCACTAAACAAACCTCACACACAGACCAGATGTCCCGCCTACATCCACTCAAATGGAATACGTAATAACGCAACCTAAGCTAACATTTCACACAGACCGGGTGCCCCGCCTACATCCACTCAAAGGGAATACGTAATAACCCAACCTAAACAAACCTTGAAGAAGACCGAGAGACACGGACACAGAAGACGACACACGTAAGACTGAGAAGACACACGTACTGAGAACTTACGCGTCTCGTCTTCTGTGTCCGTGTCTCTCGGTCGTCTTCATGGATATATACCAGCTAGCTTTCACCCTTTCCCTTGTTTCACTAAACAAACCTCACACACAGACCAGATGTCCCGCCTACATCCACTCAAATGGAATACGTAATAACGCAACCTAAGCTAACATTTCACACAGACCGGGTGTCCCGCCTACATCCACTCAAAGGGAATACGTAATAACCCAACCTAAACAAACCTTGAAGAAGACCGAGAGACACGGACACAGAAGACGACACACGTAAGACTGAGAAGACACACGTACTGAGAACTTACGTGTCTCGTCTTCTGTGTCCGTGTCTCTCGGTCGTCTTCATGGATCTATACCACCTAGCTTTCATCCTTTCCCTTGTTTCACTAAACAAACCTCACACACAGACCGGGTGCCCCGCCTACATCCACTCAAAGGGAATACGTAATAACCCAACCTAAACAAACCTTAAAGAAGACCGAGAGATACGGACACAGAAGACGACACACGTAAGACTGAGAAGACACAGGTACTGAGAACTTACGTGTCTCGTCTTCAGTGTCCGTGTCTCTCGGTCGTCTTCATGGATCTATACCAGCTAGCTTTCACCCTTTCCCTTGTTTCACTAAAGAAACCTCACACACAGACCGGGTGCCCCGCCTACATCCACTCAAAGGGAATACGTAATAACCCAACCTAAACAAACATTAAAGAAGACCGAGAGACACGGACACAGAAGACGACACACGTAAGACTGAGAAGACACACGTACTGAGAACTTACGTGTCTCGTCTTCTGTGTCCGTGTCTCTCGGTCGTCTTCATGGATCTATACCAGCTAGCTTTCACCTTTTCCCTTGTTTCACTAAACAAACCTCACACACAGACCAGGTGTCCCGCCTACATCCACTCAAATGGAATACGTAATAACGCAACCTAAGCTAACATTTCACACAGACCGGGTGCCCCGCCTACATCCACTCAAAGGGAATACGTAATAACCCAACCTAAACAAACCTTGAAGAAGACCGAGAGGCACGGACACAGAAGACGACACACGTAAGACTGAGAAGACACACGTACTGAGAACTTACGTGTCTCGTCTTCTGTGTCCGTGTCTCTCGGTCGTCTTCATGGATCTATACCAGCTAGCTTTCAATCTTTCCCTTGTTTCACTAAACAAACCTCACAAACAGACCAGATGTCCCGCCTACATCCACTCAAATGGAATACGTAATAACGCAACCTAAGCTAACATTTCACACAGACCGGGTGCCCCGCCTACATCCACTCAAAGGGAATACGTAATAACCCAACCTAAACAAACCTTGAAGAAGACCGAGAGACACGGACACAGAAGACGACACACGTAAGACTGAGAAGACACACGTACTGAGAACTTACGTGTCTCGTCTTCTGTGTCCGTGTCTCTCGGTCGTCTTCATGGATCTATACCAGCTAGCTTTCAATCTTTCCCTTGTTTCACTAAACAAACCTCACACACAGACCAGATGTCCCGCCTACATCCACTCAAATGGAATACGTAATAACGCAACCTAAGCTAACATTTCACACAGACCGGGTGCCCCGCCTACATCCACTCAAAGGGAATACGTAATAACCCAACCTAAACAAACCTTGAAGAAGACCGAGAGACACGGACACAGAAGGCGGCACACGTAAGACTGAGAAGACACACGTACTGAGAACTTACGTGTCTCGTCTTCTGTGTCCGTGTCTCTCGGTCGTCTTCATGGATCTATACCAGCTAGCTTTCACCCTTTCCCTTGTTTCACTAAACAAACCTCACACACAGACCGGGTGCCCCGCCTACATCCACTCAAAGGGAATACGTAATAACCCAACCTAAACAAACCTTAAAGAAGACCGAGAGACACGGACACAGAAGACGACACACGTAAGACTGAGAAGACACACGTACTGAGAACTTACGTGTCTCGTCTTCTGTGTCCGTGTCTCTCGGTCGTCTTCATGGATCTATACCAGCTAGCTTACACCCTTTCCCTTGTTTCACTAAACAAACCTCACACACAGACCAGATGTCCCGCCTACATCCACTCAAATGGAATACGTAATAACGCAACCTAAGGTAACATTTCACACAGATCGGGTGCCCCGCCTACATCCACTCAAAGGGAATACGTAATAACCCAACCGAAACAAACCTTGAAGAAGACCGAGAGACACGGACACAGAAGACGACACACGTAAGACTGAGAAGACACACGTACTGAGAACTTACGTGTCTCGTCTTCTGTGTCCGTGTCTCTCGGTCGTCTTCATGGATCTATACCAGCTAGCTTTCACCCTTTCCCTTGTTTCACTAAACAAACCTCACACACAGACCGGGTGCCCCGCCTACATCCACTCAAAGGGAATACGTAATAACCCAACCTAAACAAACCTTAAAGCAGACCGAGAGACACGGACACAGAAGACGACGCACGTAAAACTGAGAAGACACACGTACTGAGAAATTACGTGTCTCGTCTTCTGTGTCCGTGTCTCTCGGTCGTCTTCATGGATCTATACCAGCTAGCTTTCACCCTTTCCCTTGTTTCACTAAACAAACCTCACACACAGACCGGGTGCCCCGCCTACATCCACTCAAAGGGAATACGTAATAACCCAACCTAAACAAACCTTAAAGAAGACCGAGAGACACGGACACAGAAGACGACACACGTAAGACTGAGAAGACACACGTACTGAGAACTTACGTGTCTCGTCTTCTGTGTCCGTGTCTCTCGGTCGTCTTCATGGATCTATACCAGCTAGCTTGCACACTTTCCCTTGTTTCACTAAACAAACCTCACACACAGACCGGGTGCCCCACCTACATCCACTCAAAGAGAATACGTAATAACCCAACCTAAACAAACCTTAAAGTAGACCGAGAGACACGGACACAGAAGACGACACACGTAAGAGTGAGAAGACACACGTACTGAGAACTTACGTGTCTCGTCTTCTGTGTCCGTGTCTCTCGGTCGTCTTCATGGATCTATACCAGCTAGCTTTCACCCTTTCCCTTGTTTCACTAAACAAACATCACACACAGACCAGATGTCCCGCCTACATCCACTCAAATGGAATACGTAATAACGCAACCTAAGCTAACATTTCACACAGACCGGGTGCCCCGCCTACATCCACTCAAAGGGAATACGTAATAACCCAACCTAAACAAACCTTGAAGAAGACCGAGAGACACGGACACAGAAGACGACACACGTAAGACTGAGAAGACACACGTACTGAGAACTTACGTGTCTCGTCTTCTGTGTCCGTGTCTCTCGGTCGTCTTCATGGATCTATACCAGCTAGCTTTCACCCTTTCCCTTGTTTCACTAAACAAACCTCACACACAGACCAGATGTCCCGCCTACATCCACTCAAATGGAATACGTAATAACGCAACCTAAGCTAACATTTCACACAGACCGGGTGCCCCGCCTACATCCACTCAAAGGGAATACGTAATAACCCAACCTAAACAAACCTTGAAGAAGACCGAGAGACACGGACACAGAAGACGACACACGTAAGACTGAAAAGACACACGTACTGAGAACTTACGTGTCTCGTCTTCTGTGTCCGTGTCTCTCGGTCGTCTTCATGGATCTATACCAGCTAGCTTTCACCCTTTCCCTTGTTTCACTAAACAAACCTCACACACAGACCGGGTGCCCCGCCTACATCCACTCAAAGGGAATACGTAATAACCCAACCTAAACAAACATTAAAGAAGACAGAGAGACACGGACACAGAAGACGACACACGTAAGACTGAGAAGACACACGTACTGAGAACTTACGTGTCTCGTCTTCTGTGTCCGTGTCTCTCGGTCGTCTTCATGGATCTATACCAGCTAGCTTTCACCTTTTCCCTTGTTTCACTAAACAAACCTCACACACAGACCAGGTGTCCCGCCTACATCCACTCAAATGGAATACGTAATAACGCAACCTAAGCTAACATTTCACACAGACCGGGTGCCCCGCCTACATCCACTCAAAGGGAATACGTAATAACCCAACCTAAACAAACCTTGAAGAAGACCGAGAGACACGGACACAGAAGACGACACACGTAAGACTGAGAAGACACACTTACTGAGAACTTACGTGTCTCGTCTTCTGTGTCCGTGTCTCTCGGTCGTCTTCATGAATCTATACCAGCTAGCTTTCACCCTTTCCCTTGTTTCACTAAACAAACCTCACACACAGACCAGATGTCCCGCCTACATCCACTCAAATGGAATACGTAATAACGAAACCTAAGCTAACATTTCACACAGACCGGGTGCCCCGCCTACATCCACTCAAAGGGAATACGTAATAACCCAACCTAAACAAACCTTGAAGAAGACCGAGAGACACGGACACAGAAGACGACACACGTAAGACTGAGAAGACACACGTACTGAGAACTTACGTGTCTCGTCTTCTGTGTCCGTGTCTCTCGGTCGTCTTCATGGATCTATACCAGCTAGCTTTCAATCTTTCCCTTGTTTCACTAAACAAACCTCACACACAGACCAGATGTCCGCCTACATCACTCAAATGGAATACGTAATAACGCAACCTAAGCTAACATTTCACACAGATCGGGTGCCCCGCCTACATCCACTCAAAGGGAATACGTAATAACCCAACCTAAACAAACCTTGAAGAAGACCGAGAGACACGGACACAGAAGACGGCACACGTAAGACTGAGAAGACACACGTACTGAGAACTTACGTGTCTCGTCTTCTGTGTCCGTGTCTCTCGGTCGTCTTCATGGATCTATACCAGCTAGCTTTCACCCTTTCCCTTGTTTCACTAAACAAACCTCACACACAGACCGGGTGCCCCGCCTACATCCACTCAAATGGAATACGTAATAACGCAACCTAAGGTAACATTTCACACAGACCGGGTGCCCCGCCTACATCCACTCAAAGGGAATACGTAATAACCCAACCGAAACAAACCTTGAAGAAGACCGAGAGACACGGACACAGAAGACGACACACGTAAGACTGAGAAGACACACGTACTGAGAACTTACGTGTCTCGTCTTCTGTGTCCGTGTCTCTCGGTCGTCTTCATGGATCTATACCAGCTAGCTTTCACCCTTTCCCTTGTTTCACTAAACAAACCTCACACACAGACCGGGTGCCCCGCCTACATCCACTCAAAGGGAATACGTAATAACCCAACCTAAACAAACCTTAAAGAAGACCGAGAGACACGGACACAGAAGACGACACACGTAAAACTGAGAAGACACACGTACTGAGAACTTACGTGTCTCGTCTTCTGTGTCCGTGTCTCTCGGTCGTCTTCATGGATCTATACCAGCTAGCTTTCACGCTTTCCCTTGTTTCACTAAACAAACCTCACACACAGACCAGATGTCCCGCCTACATCCACTCAAATGGAATACATAATAACGCAACC
Source organism: Ornithodoros turicata (assembly GCF_037126465.1). Taxonomy (NCBI): domain Eukaryota; kingdom Metazoa; phylum Arthropoda; class Arachnida; order Ixodida; family Argasidae; genus Ornithodoros; species Ornithodoros turicata. The sequence goes on along the minus strand of NC_088204.1, from coordinate 33,200,237 downwards.
TAAGCTAACATTTCACACAGACCGGGTGCCCCGCCTACATCCACTCAAAGGGAATACGTAATAACCCAACCTAAACAAACCTTGAAGAAGACCGAGAGACACGGACACAGAAGACGACACACGTAAGACTGAGAAGACACACGTACTGAGAAATTACGTGTCTCGTCTTCTGTGTCCGTGTCTCTCGGTCGTCTTCATGGATCTATACCAGCTAGCTTTCAATCTTTCCCTTGTTTCACTAAACAAACCTCACACACAGACCGGGTGCCCCGCCTACATCCACTCAAAGGGAATACGTAATGACCCAACCTAAACAAACCTTGAAGAAGACCGAGAGACACGGACACAGAAGACGACACACGTAAGAGTGAGAACACACACGTACTGAGAACTTACGTGTCTCGTCTTCTGTGTCCGTGTCTCTCGGTCGTCTTCATGGATCTATACCAGCTAGCTTTCACCCTTTCCCTTGTTTCACTAAACAAACCTCACACACAGACCGGGTGCCCCGCCTACATCCACTCAAAGGGAATACGTAATAACCCAACCTAAACAAACCTTAAAGAAGACCGAGAGACACGGACACAGAAGACGACACACGTAAAACTGAGAAGACACACGTACTGAGAAATTACGTGTCTCGTCTTCTGTGTCCGTGTCTCTCGGTCATCTTCATGGATCTATACCAGCTAGCTTTCACCCTTTCCCTTGTTTCACTAAACAAACCTCACACACAGACCGGGTGCCCCGCCTACATCCACTCAAAGGGAATACGTAATGACCCAACCTAAACAAACCTTAAAGAAGACCGAGAGACACGGACACAGAAGACGACACACGTAAGACTGAGAAGACACACGTACTGAGAACTTACGTGTCTCGTCTTCTGTGTCCGTGTCTCTCGGTCGTCTTCATGGATCTATACCAGCTAGCTTTCACCCTTTCCCTTGTTTCACTAAACAAACCTCACACACAGACCAGATGTCCCGCCTACATCCACTCAAATGGAATACGTAATAACCCAACCTAAACAAACCTTGAAGAAGACCGAGAGACACGGACACAGAAGACGACACACGTAAGACTGAGAAGACACACGTACTGAGAACTTACGTGTCTCGTCTTCTGTGTCCGTGTCTCTCGGTCGTCTTCATGGATCTATACCAGCTAGCTTGCACCCTTTCCCTTGTTTCACTAAACAAACCTCACACACAGACCGGGTGCCCCGCCTACATCCACTCAAAGAGAATACGTAATAACCCAACCTAAACAAACCTTAAAGTAGACCGAGAGACACGGACACAGAAGACGACACACGTAAGAGTGAGAAGACACACGTACTGAGACCTTACGTGTCTCGTCTTCTGTGTCCGTGTCTCTCGGTCGTCTTCATGGATCTATACCAGCTAGCTTTCACCCTTTCCCTTGTTTCACTAAACAAACATCACACACAGACCAGATGTCCCGCCTACATCCACTCAAATGGAATACGTAATAACGCAACCTAAGCTCACATTTCACACAGACCGGGTGCCCCGCCTACATCCACTCAAAGGGAATACGTAATAACCCAACCTAAACAAACCTTGAAGAAGACCGAGAGACACGGACACAGAAGACGACACACGTAAGACTGAGAAGACACACGTACTGAGAACTTACGTGTCTCGTCTTCTGTGTCCGTGTCTCTCGGTCGTCTTCATGGATCTATATCAGCTAGGTTTCACCCTTTCCCTTGTTTCACTAAACAAACCTCACACACAGACCAGATGTCCCGCCTACATGCACTCAAATGGAATACGTAATAACGCAACCTAAGCTAACATTTCACACAGACCGGGTGTCCAGCCTACATCCACTCAAAGGGAATACGTAATAACCCAACCTAAGCAAACCTTGAAGAAGACCGAGAGACACGGACACAGAAGACAACACACGTAAGACTGAGAAGACACACGTACTGAGAACTTACGTGTCTCGTCTTCTGTGTCCGTGTCTCTCGGTCGTCTTCATGGATCTATACCAGCTAGCTTTCACGCTTTCCCTTGTTTCACTAAACAAACCTCACACACAGATCAGATGTCGCGCCTACATCCACTCAAATGGAATACGTAATAAGGCAACCTAAGCTAACATTTCACACAGACCGGGTGCCCCGCCTACATCCACTCAAAGGGAATACGTAATAACCCAACCTAAACAAACCTTGAAGAAGACCGAGAGACACGGACACAGAAGACGACACACGTAAGACTGAGAAGACACACGTACTGAGAACTTACGTGTCTCGTCTTCTGTGTCCGTGTCTCTCGGTCGTCTTCATGGATCTATACCAGCTAGCTTTCACCCTTTCCCTTGTTTCACTAAACAAACCTCACACACAGACCAGATGTCCCGCCTACATCCACTCAAATGGAATACGTAATAACGCAACCTAAGCTAACATTTCACACAGACCGGGTGCCCCGCCTACATCCACTCAAAGGGAATACCTAATAACCCAACCTAAACAAACCTTGAAGAAGACCGAGAGACACGGACACAGAAGACGACACACGTAAGACTGAGAAGACACACGTACTGAGAAATTACGTGTCTCGTCTTATGTGTCCGTGTCTCTCGGTCGTCTTCATGGATCTATACCAGCTAGCTTTCACCCTTTCCCTTGTTTCACTAAACAAACCTCACACACAGACCGGGTGCCCCGCCTACATCCACTCAAAGGGAATACGTAATGACCCAACCTAAACAAACCTTAAAGAAGACCGAGAGACACGGACACAGAAGATGACACACGTAAGACTGAGAAGACACACGTACTGAGAACTTACGTGTCTCGTCTTCTGTGTCCGTGTCTCTCGGTCGTCTTCATGGATCTATACCAGCTAGCTTGCACCCTTTCCCTTGTTTCACTAAACAAACCTAACACACAGACTGGGTGCCCCGCCTACATCCACTCAAAGAGAATACGTAATAACCCAACCTAAACAAACCTTAAAGTAGACCGAGAGACACGGACACAGAAGACGACACACGTAAGAGTGAGAAGACACACGTACTGAGAACTTACGTGTCTCGTCTTCTGTGTCCGTGTCCCTCGGTCGTCTTCATGGATCTATACCAGCTAGCTTTCACCCTTTCCCTTGTTTCACTAAACAAACCTCACACACAGACCGGGTGCCCCGCCTACATCCACTGAAAGGGAATACGTAATAACCCAACCTAAACAAACCTTAAAGAAGACCGAGAGACACGGACACAGAAGACGACACACGTAAGACTGAGAAGACACACGTACTGAGAACTTACGTGTCTCGTCTTCTGTGTCCGTGTCTCTCGGTCGTCTTCATGGATCTATACCAGCTAGCTTGCACCCTTTCCTTTGTTTCACTAAACAAACCTCACACACAGACCGGGTGCCCCGCCTACATCCACTCAAAGAGAATACGTAATAACCCAACCTAAACAAACCTTAAAGTAGACCGAGAGACACGGACACAGAAGACGACACACGTAAGAGTGAGAAGACACACGTACTGAGAACTTACGTGTCTCGTCTTCTGTGTCCGTGTCTCTCGGTCGTCTTCATGGATCTATACCAGCTAGCTTTCACCCTTTCCCTTGTTTCACTAAACAAACATCACACACAGACCAGATGTCCCGCCTACATCCACTCAAATGGAATACGTAATAACGCAAACTAAGCTAACATTTCACACAGACCGGGTGCCCCGCCTACATCCACTCAAAGGGAATACGTAATAACCCAACCTAAACAAACCTTGAAGAAGACCGAGAGACACGGACACAGAAGACGACACACGTAAGACTGAGAAGACACACGTACTGAGAACTTACGTGTCTCGTCTTCTGTGTCCGTGTCTCTCGGTCGTCTTCATGGATCTATACCAGCTAGCTTTCACCCTTTCCCTTGTTTCACTAAACAAACCTCACACACAGACCAGATGTCCCGCCTACATCCACTCAAATGGAATATGTAATAACGCAACCTAAGCTAACATTTCACACAGACCGGGTGTCCAGCCTACATCCACTCAAAGGGAATACGTAATAACCCAACCTAAACAAACCTTGAAGAAGACCGAGAGACACGGACACAGAAGACGACACACGTAAGACTGAGAAGACACACGTACTGAGAACTTACGTGTCTCGTCTTCTGTGTCCGTGTCTCTCGGTCGTCTTCATGGATCTATACCAGCTAGCTTTCACCCTTTCCCTTGTTTCACTAAACAAACCTCACACACAGACCAGATGTCCCGCCTACATCCACTCAAATGGAATACGTAATAACGCAACCTAAGCTAACATTTCACACAGACCGGGTGCCCCGCCTACATCCACTCAAAGGGAATACGTAATAACCCAACCTAAACAAACCTTGAAGAAGACCGAGAGACACGGACACAGAAGACGACACACGTAAGACTGAGAAGACACACGTACTGAGAACTTACGTGTCTCGTCTTCTGTGTCCGTGTCTCTCGGTCGTCTTCATGGATCTATACCAGCTAGCTTTCACCCTTTCCCTTGTTTCACTAAACAAACCTCACACACAGACCAGATGTCCCGCCTACATCCACTCAAATGGAATACGTAATAACGCAACCTAAGCTAACATTTCACACAGACCGGGTGCCCCGCCTACATCCACTCAAAGGGAATACCTAATAACCCAACCTAAACAAACCTTGAAGAAGACCGAGAGACACGGACACAGAAGACGACACACGTAAGAGTGAGAACACACACGTACTGAGAACTTACGTGTCTCGTCTTCTGTGTCCGTGTCTCTCGGTCGTCTTCATGGATCTATACCAGCTAGCTTTCACCCTTTCCCTTGTTTCACTAAACAAACCTCACACACAGACCGGGTGCCCCGCCTACATCCACTCAAAGGGAATACGTAATAACCCAACCTAAACAAACCTTAAAGAAGACCGAGAGACACGGACACAGAAGACGACACACGTAAAACTGAGAAGACACACGTACTGAGAAATTACGTGTCTCGTCTTCTGTGTCCGTGTCTCTCGGTCATCTTCATGGATCTATACCAGCTAGCTTTCACCCTTTCCCTTGTTTCACTAAACAAACCTCACACACAGACCGGGTGCCCCGCCTACATCCACTCAAAGGGAATACGTAATGACCCAACCTAAACAAACCTTAAAGAAGACCGAGAGACACGGACACAGAAGACGACACACGTAAGACTGAGAAGACACACGTACTGAGAACTTACGTGTCTCGTCTTCTGTGTCCGTGTCTCTCGGTCGTCTTCATGGATCTATACCAGCTAGCTTTCACCCTTTCCCTTGTTTCACTAAACAAACCTCACACACAGACCAGATGTCCCGCCTACATCCACTCAAATGGAATACGTAATAACCCAACCTAAACAAACCTTGAAGAAGACCGAGAGACACGGACACAGAAGACGACACACGTAAGACTGAGAAGACACACGTACTGAGAACTTACGTGTCTCGTCTTCTGTGTCCGTGTCTCTCGGTCGTCTTCATGGATCTATACCAGCTAGCTTGCACCCTTTCCCTTGTTTCACTAAACAAACCTCACACACAGACCGGGTGCCCCGCCTACATCCACTCAAAGAGAATACGTAATAACCCAACCTAAACAAACCTTAAAGTAGACCGAGAGACACGGACACAGAAGACGACACACGTAAGAGTGAGAAGACACACGTACTGAGACCTTACGTGTCTCGTCTTCTGTGTCCGTGTCTCTCGGTCGTCTTCATGGATCTATACCAGCTAGCTTTCACCCTTTCCCTTGTTTCACTAAACAAACATCACACACAGACCAGATGTCCCGCCTACATCCACTCAAATGGAATACGTAATAACGCAACCTAAGCTCACATTTCACACAGACCGGGTGCCCGGCCTACATCCACTCAAAGGGAATACGTAATAACCCAACCTAAACAAACCTTGAAGAAGACCGAGAGACACGGACACAGAAGACGACACACGTAAGACTGAGAAGACACACGTACTGAGAACTTACGTGTCTCGTCTTCTGTGTCCGTGTCTCTCGGTCGTCTTCATGGATCTATATCAGCTAGCTTTCACCCTTTCCCTTGTTTCACTAAACAAACCTCACACACAGACCAGATGTCCCGCCTACATCCACTCAAATGGAATACGTAATAACGCAACCTAAGCTAACATTTCACACAGACCGGGTGTCCAGCCTACATCCACTCAAAGGGAATACGTAATAACCCAACCTAAGCAAACCTTGAAGAAGACCGAGAGACACGGACACAGAAGACAACACACGTAAGACTGAGAAGACACACGTACTGAGAACTTACGTGTCTCGTCTTCTGTGTCCGTGTCTCTCGGTCGTCTTCATGGATCTATACCAGCTAGCTTTCACCCTTTCCCTTGTTTCACTAGACAAACCTCACACACAGATCAGATGTGGCGCCTACATCCACTCAAATGGAATACGTAATAAGGCAACCTAAGCTAACATTTCACACAGACCGGGTGCCCCGCCTACATCCACTCAAAGGGAATACGTAATAACCCAACCTAAACAAACCTTGAAGAAGACCGAGAGACACGGACACAGAAGACGACACACGTAAGACTGAGAAGACACACGTACTGAGAACTTACGTGTCTCGTCTTCTGTGTCCGTGTCTCTCGGTCGTCTTCATGGATCTATACCAGCTAGCTTTCACCCTTTCCCTTGTTTCACTAAACAAACCTCACACACAGACCAGATGTCCCGCCTACATCCACTCAAATGGAATACGTAATAACGCAACCTAAGCTAACATTTCACACAGACCGGGTGCCCCGCCTACATCCACTCAAAGGGAATACCTAATAACCCAACCTAAACAAACCTTGAAGAAGACCGAGAGACACGGACACAGAAGACGACACACGTAAGAGTGAGAAGACACACGTACTGAGAACTTACGTGTCTCGTCTTCTGTGTCCGTGTCTCTCGGTCGTCTTCATGGATCTATACCAGCTAGCTTTCACCCTTTCCCTTGTTTCACTAAACAAACCTCACACACAGACCGGGTGCCCCGCCTACATCCACTCAAAGGGAATACGTAATAACCCAACCTAAACAAACCTTAAAGAAGACCGAGAGACACGGACACAGAAGACGACACACGTAAAACTGAGAAGACACACGTGCTGAGAAATTACGTGTCTCGTCTTCTGTGTCCGTGTCTCTCGGTCGTCTTCATGGATCTATACAAGCTAGCTTTCACCCTTTCCCTTGTTTCACTAAACAAACCTCACACACAGACCGGGTGCCCCGCCTACATCCACTCAAAGGGAATACGTAATGACCCAACCTAAACAAACCTTAAAGAAGACCGAGAGACACGGACACAGAAGATGACACACGTAAGACTGAGAAGACACACGTACTGAGAACTTACGTGTCTCGTCTTCTGTGTCCGTGTCTCTCGGTCGTCTTCATGGATCTATACCAGCTAGCTTGCACCCTTTCCCTTGTTTCACTAAACAAACCTAACACACAGACCGGGTGCCCCGCCTACATCCACTCAAAGGGAATACGTAATAACCCAACCTAAACAAACCTTAAAGAAGACCGAGAGACACGGACACAGAAGACGACACACGTAAGACTGAGAAGACACACGTACTGAGAACTTACGTGTCTCGTCTTCTGTGTCCGTGTCTCTCGGTCGTCTTCATGGATCAACCAGCTAGCTTACACCCTTTCCCTTGTTTCACTAAACAAACCTCACACACAGACCGGGTGCCCCGCCTACATCCACTCAAAGGGAATACGTAATAACCCAACCTAAACAAACCTTAAACAAGACCGAGAGACACGGACACAGAAGACGACACACGTAAGACTGAGAAGACACACGTACTGAGAACTTACGTGTCTCGTCTTCTGTGTCCGTGTCTCTCGATCGTCTGCATGGATCTATACCAGCTAGCTTTCACCCTTTCCCTTGTTTCACTAAACAAACCTCACACACAGACCAGATGTCCCGCCTACATCCACTCAAATGGAATACGTAATAACGCAACCTAAGGTAACATTTCACACAGACCGGGTGCCCCGCCTACATCCACTCAAAGGGAATACGTAATAACCCAACCGAAACAAACCTTGAAGAAGACCGAGAGACACGGACACAGAAGACGACACATGTAAGACTGAGAAGACACACGTACTGAGAACTTACGTGTCTCGTCTTCTGTGTCCGTGTCTCTCGGTCGTCTTCATGGATCTATACCAGCTAGCTTTCACCCTTTCCCTTGTTTCACTAAACAAACCTCACACACAGACCAGATGTCCCGCCTACATCCACTCAAATGGAATACGTAATAACCCAACCGAAACAAACCTTGAAGAAGACCGAGAGACACGGACACAGAAGACGACACACGTAAGACTGAGAAGACACACGTACTGAGAACTTACGTGTCTCGTCTTCTGTGTCCGTGTCTCTCGGTCGTCTTCGTGGATCTATACCAGCTAGCTTTCGCCCTTTCCCTTGTTTCACTAAACAAACCTCACACACAGACCGGGTGCCCCGCCTACATCCACTCAAAGGGAATACGTAATAACCCAACCTAAACAAACCTTGAAGAAGACCGAGAGACACGGACACAGAAGACGACACACGTAAAACTGAGAAGACACACGTACTGAGAACTTACGTGTCTCGTCTTCTGTGTCCGTGTCTCTCGGTCGTCTTCGTGGATCTATACCAGCTAGCTTTCGCCCTTTCCCTTGTTTCACTAAACAAACCTCACACACAGACCGGGTGCCCCGCCTACATCCACTCAAAGGGAATACGTAATAACCCAACCTAAACAAACCTTAAAGAAGACCGAGAGACACGGACACAGAAGACGACACACGTAAAACTGAGAAGACACACGTACTGAGAACTTACGTGTCTCGTCTTCTGTGTCCGTGTCTCTCGGTCGTCTTCGTGGATCTATACCAGCTAGCTTTCACCCTTTCCCTTGTTTCACTAAACAAACCTCACACACAGACCGGGTGCCCCGCCTACATCCACTCAAAGGGAATACGTAATAACCCAACCTAAACAAACCTTAAAGTAGACCGAGAGACACGGACACAGAAGACGAGACACGGAAGAGGGAGAAGACACACGTACTGAGAACTTACGTGTCTCGTCTTCTGTGTCCGTGTCTCTCGGTCGTCTTCATGGATCTATACCAGCTAGCTTTCACCCTTTCCCTTGTTCACTAAACAAACATCACACACAGACCTGATGTCCCGCCTACATCCACTCAAATGGAATACGTAATAACGCAACCTAAGCTAACATTTCACACAGACCGGGTGCCCCGCCTACATCCACTCAAAGGGAATACGTAATAACCCAACCTAAACAAACCTTGAAGAAGACCGAGAGACACGGACACAGAAGACGACACACGTAAGACTGAGAAGACACACGTACTGAGAACTTACGTGTCTCGTCTTCTGTGTCCGTGTCTCTCGGTCGTCTTCATGGATCTATACCAGCTAGCTTTCACCCTTTCCCTTGTTTCACTAAACAAACCTCACACACAGACCAGATGTCCCGCCTACATCCACTCAAATGGAATACGTAATAACGCAACCTAAGCTAACATTTCACACAGACCGGGTGCCCCGCCTACATCCACTCAAAGGGAATACGTAATAACCCAACCTAAACAAACCTTGAAGAAGTCCGAGAGACACGGACACAGAAGACGACACACGTAAGACTGAGAAGACACACGTACTGAGAACTTACGTGTCTCGTCTTCTGTGTCCGTGTCTCTCGGTCGTCTTCATGGATCTATACCAGCTAGCTTTCACCCTTTCCCTTGTTTCACTAAACAAACCTCACACACAGACCAGATGTCCCGCCTACATCCACTCAAATGGAATACGTAATAACGCAACCTAAGCTAACATTTCACACAGACCGGGTGCCCCGCCTACATCCACTCAAAGGGAATACGTAATAACCCAACCTAAACAAACCTTAAACAAGACCGAGAGACACGGACACAGAAGACGACACACGTAAGACTGAGAAGACACACGTACTGAGAACTTACGTGTCTCGTCTTCTGTGTCCGTGTCTCTCGATCGTCTGCATGGATCTATACCAGCTAGCTTTCACCCTTTCCCTTGTTCACTAAACAAACATCACACACAGACCTGATGTCCCGCCTACATCCACTCAAATGGAATACGTAATAACGCAACCTAAGCTAACATTTCACACAGACCGGGTGCCCCGCCTACATCCACTCAAAGGGAATACGTAATAACCCAACCTAAACAAACCTTGAAGAAGACCGAGAGACACGGACACAGAAGACGACACACGTAAGACTGAGAAGACACACGTACTGAGAACTTACGTGTCTCGTCTTCTGTGTCCGTGTCTCTCGGTCGTCTTCATGGATCTATACCAGCTAGCTTTCACCCTTTCCCTTGTTTCACTAAACAAACCTCACACACAGACCAGATGTCCCGCCTACATCCACTCAAATGGAATACGTAATAACGCAACCTAAGCTAACATTTCACACAGACCGGGTGCCCCGCCTACATCCACTCAAAGGGAATACGTAATAACCCAACCTAAACAAACCTTGAAGAAGTCCGAGAGACACGGACACAGAAGACGACACACGTAAGACTGAGAAGACACACGTACTGAGAACTTACGTGTCTCGTCTTCTGTGTCCGTGTCTCTCGGTCGTCTTCATGGATCTATACCAGCTAGCTTTCACCCTTTCCCTTGTTTCACTAAACAAACCTCACACACAGACCAGATGTCCCGCCTACATCCACTCAAATGGAATACGTAATAACGCAACCTAAGCTAACATTTCACACAGACCGGGTGCCCCGCCTACATCCACTCAAAGGGAATACGTAATAACCCAACCTAAACAAACCTTAAACAAGACCGAGAGACACGGACACAGAAGACGACACACGTAAGACTGAGAAGACACACGTACTGAGAACTTACGTGTCTCGTCTTCTGTGTCCGTGTCTCTCGATCGTCTGCATGGATCTATACCAGCTAGCTTTCACCCTTTCCCTTGTTTCACTAAACAAACCTCACACACAGACCAGATGTCCCGCCTACATCCACTCAAATGGAATACGTAATAACCCAACCTAAACAAACCTTGAAGAAGACCGAGAGACACGGACACAGAAGACGACACACGTAAGACTGAGAAGACACACGTACTGAGAACTTACGTGTCTCGTCTTCTGTGTCCGTGTCTCTCGGTCGTCTTCGTGGATCTATACCAGCTAGCTTTCGCCCTTTCCCTTGTTTCACTAAACAAACCTCACACACAGACCGGGTGCCCCGCCTACATCCACTCAAAGGGAATACGTAATAACCGAACCTAAACAAACCTTGAAGGAGACCGAGAGACACGGACACAGAAGACGACACACGTAAAACTGAGAAGACACACGTACTGAGAACTTACGTGTCTCGTCTTCTGTGTCCGTGTCTCTCGGTCGTCTTCGTGGATCTATACCAGCTAGCTTTCACCCTTTCCCTTGTTTCACTAAACAAACCTCACACACAGACCGGGTGCCCCGCCTACATCCACTCAAAGGGAATACGTAATAACCCAACCTAAACAAACCTTGAAGAAGACCGAGAGACACGGACACAGAAGACGACACACGTAAGACTGAGAAGACACACGTACTGAGAACTTACGTGTCTCGTCTTCTGTGTCCGTGTCTCTCGGTCGTCTTCGTGGATCTATACCAGCTAGCTTTCACCCTTTCCCTTGTTTCACTAAACAAACCTCACACACAGACCAGATGTCCCGCCTACATCCACTCAAATGGAATATGTAATAACGCAACCTAAGCTAACATTTCACACAGACCGGGTGCCCCGCCTACATCCACTCAAAGGGAATACCTAATAACCCAACCTAAACAAACATTGAAGAAGACCGAGAGACACGGACACAGAAGACGACACACGTAAGAGTGAGAACACACACGTACTGAGAACTTACGTGTCTCGTCTTCTGTGTCCGTGTCTCTCGGTCGTCTTCATGGATCTATACCAGCTAGCTTTCACCCTTTCCCTTGTTTCACTAAACAAACCTCACACAGAGACCGGGTGCCCCGC
>NC_088204.1:26153763-26329843 GCF_037126465.1 Ornithodoros turicata | reverse complement strand
TAGAAAGCGGTGACCGTCTGTATCATGGCGAGTCCCGGACTTGGGGGTTGAGAGAGGGCATCGCCTCCTTACAAATCCCTTGCTTTCCCCTGTCTATCTCTCTCTCTGTCTCTCCCAGCTTTTCCTCTAGCGCTTCCCTTTCGATTTCTATGCGTGCAGGTGAGAAAAAACCTGTGCTTGGATTGGGTTGGATACCAGGAATGGCGAAGTGGAGAGGCATTCACGTGTTAGAAAGCGGTGACCGTGTGTATCATGGCGAGTCCCGGACTTGGGCGTTGAGAGAGGGCATCGCCTCCTTACAAATCCCTTGCTTTCCCCTGTCTATCTCCCTCTCTGTCTCTCCCAGCTTTTCCTCTAGCGCTCCCCTTTTGATTTCTATGCCTGCAGGTGAGAAAAAACCTGTGCTTGGATTGGGTTGGATACCAGGAATGCCGAAGTGGAGAGGCATTCACGTGTTAGAAAGCGGTGACCGTGTGTATCATGGCGAGTCCCGGACTTGGGGGTTGAGAGAGGGCATCGCCTCCTTACAAATCCCTTGCTTTCCCCTGTCTATCTCCCTCTCTGTCTCTCCCAGCTTTTCCTCTAGCGCTCCCCTTTTGATTTCTATGCCTGCAGGTGAGAAAAAACCTGTGCTTGGATTGGGTTGGATACCAGGAATGCCGAAGTGGAGAGGCATTCACGCGTTAGAAAGCGGTGACCGTGTGTATCATGGCGAGTCCCGGACTTGGGCATTGAGAGAGGGCATCGCCTCCTTACAAATCCCTTGCTTTCCCCTGTCTATCTCTCTCTCTCTCTCCCAGCTTTTCCTCTAGCGCTCCCCTTTTGATTTCTATGCCTGCAGGTGAGAAAAAAACCTGTGCTTGGATTGGGTTGGATACCAGGAATGCCGAAGTGGAGAGGCATTCACGCTTTAGAAAGCGGTCACCGTGTGTATCATGGCGAGTCCCGGACTTGGGCGTTAATAGAGGGCATCGCCCCCTTACAAATTCCTTGCTTTCCCCTGTCTATCTCTCTCTCTCTCCCAGCTTTTCCTCTAGCGCTCCCCTTTTGATTTCTATGCCTGCAGGTGAGAAAAAAAACTGTGCTTGGATTGGGTTGGATACCAGGAATGCCGAAGTGGAGAGGCATTCACGTGTTAGAAAGCGGTGACCGTGTGTATCATGGCGAGTCCCGGACTTGGGCGTTAATAGAGGGCATCGCCTCCTTACAAATCCCTTGCTTTCCCCTGTCTATCTCTCTCTCTCTCCCAGCTTTTCCTCTAGCGCTCCCCTTTTGATTTCTATGCCTGCAGGTGAGAAAAAAACCTGTGCTTGGATTGGGTTGGATACCAGGAAATCCGAAGTGGAGAGGCATTCACGTGTTAGAAAGCGGTGACCGTGTGTATCATGGCGAGTCCCGGACTTGGGCGTTAATAGAGGGCATCGCCTCCTTACAAATCCCTTGCTTTCCCCTGTCTATCTCTCTCTCTCTCTCTCCCAGCTTTTCCTCTAGCGCTCCCCTTTTGATTTCTATGCCTGCAGGTGAGAAAAAAACCTGTGCTTGGATTGGGTTGGGTACAAGGAATGCCGAAGTGGAGAGGCATTCACGCGTTAGAAAGCGGTGACCGTGTGTATCATGGCGAGTCCCGGACTTGGGCGTTAATAGAGGGCATCGCCTCCTTACAAATCCCTTGCTTTCCCCTGTCTATCTCTCTCTCTCTCTCTCTCCCAGCTTTTCCTCTAGCGCTGCCCTTTTGATTTCTATGCCTGCAGGTGAGAAAAAAACCTGTGCTTGGATTGGGTTGGGTACAAGGAATGCCGAAGTGGAGAGGCATTCACGCGTTAGAAAGCGGTGACCGTGTGTATCATGGCGAGTCCCGGACTTGGGCGTTAATAGAGGGCATCGCCTCCTTACAAATCCCTTGCTTTCCCCTGTCTATCTCTCTCTCTCTCTCCCAGCTTTTCCTCTAGCGCTCCCCTTTTGATTTCTATGCCTGCAGGTGAGAAAAAAACCTGTGCTTGGATTGGGTTGGGTACAAGGAATGCCGAAGTGGAGAGGCATTCACGCGTTAGAAAGCGGTGACCGTGTGTATCATGGCGAGTCCCGGACTTGGGCGTTAATAGAGGGCATCGCCTCCTTACAAATCCCTTGCTTTCCCCTGTCTATCTCTCTCTCTCTCTCTCTCTCTCCCAGCTTTTCCTCTAGCGCTGCCCTTTTGATTTCTATGCCTGCAGGTGAGAAAAAAACCTGTGCTTGGATTGGGTTGGATACCAGGAATGCCGAAGTGGAGAGGCATTCACGTGTTAGAAAGCGGTGACCGTGTGTATCATGGCGAGTCCCGGACTTGGGCGTTGGGCTGCACGGCAATGCCTTATTTGACCTGTACGAATTTGCAACGACGAACGATGCTGAAAAGAATCAACCAAGAATCAATTGATCTATTGGTTGATGAATTCACTAAAGGACAAAGGCGGATAGTTGATAAATACTCGTTAAAGTGGTTCAGTTGAGAGTGCACAGTTGTCTTGTATCCTTATGTTGAGCCGTGTCTTTTGGGCTGCGCTCGATGCCTGTCAGGGAACTAACCATCGCTGATCACCTGAGTTAGCGCTAGTGTGAAAAGGCAACGGCTCAGCCTTTCTCAAAATCAATTTATTTATTGCCACACTTTTAAGAATCACATGCCTGCCTTCTCTGTCAAAACTACGAAGCGGAAATAGGTATGCGCGGAAGCGTGGATTCTCGCAAATCAAGCGATGATTTAGAGCGTTAAGCAGAGGCTCCTTGTTGGGTTAAACAGTCACTGAGTGCAAGAGCCATAGAGAGCCGAAATCCAATAACTGACAAAGCGCTATTACACGACATGTTTGAATTTATTTCTATGATATTAGGTGTCACTCGGTACGCTAGTCACCTGATCTAATCACCTGAGCTAATCATCTAACCGATCCGAACTGTCGCTTTTATAATGCATTACAAAAAAGTCTGGTGTGGACGCCTAGCCTAGCCTAGCCTAGCCTAGCCTAGCCCAGCCTAGCCGAACCGAACTGAATCGAACCTAACCTAACCCAACCCACCCAACCCAGCCCAGCCCAGCGCAGCCCAGCCCAGCCCAGCCCATCCCTAGCCTACCCTAGCCTACCCTAGCCTACCCTACCCTACCCTAACCTAGCCTAACCTAACCTAACAACCCTAACCCTAATCCATAACCCTAACCTAACCTGACCTGACCTAACCTAACCTAACCCAACCTAAACTAACATAACCTAGAACTAGAACAGATAGAGATAAGATAAGTTTCACGGGATTGTGGTGTATTGGAGCTAGGTGGCTGCCCTAAGGGCGCCTGCAGCTCCAGTTCTTACGCGTTAAAATATAATAATTGGGAGTGATGGAATTTAGAAGCGGTCTTTTATACCGCTGTCTTTTAAGAAAGCGCAGAGCGCTTTCAGTGCTTTGGATTGTTGGTGCCTTGTGGGCCATCTTCCAGTAATCTTGCAAAAGGAGAAAGGCCTGTTGTCCAATGCCGCTAGAGTCTGTTGGAGTTTGTTCATTGTGAGATGATGAATTGGGAGTTTCTTTGCCAGGGGCGATCCTCTACCCCATTATCACACACCTAGCTTAACCTAATATTTTTATTTATTTATTTACTCATAATGCTAACTGCCATCTGCCAGACAAAGCATGAGTAGTAGTCATTACAAAACAACATAATGCTATAAACAACACTGCAGCTCTTGCGGTGAACACACTAGAACGGTGCAACACAGTCACCGAGCAGTTTCACAAAATGTGGAACGTTTTCGGGGCAAACAATCTCATTTTGAACGCTGTTCCATATTCTGCAGTGGTCCGGGGAATGAAAGAAATCTTGTGTGCGTCAATAGCTGAAAGTGGAACAAGCACGTGACGACTGTGGCGGATTCGAGACTGTGGAAGTCCACTATATTGTAAAATATGATGCCCTGATGTGATCTAAACCACGGTCCAGCACCCCTGGAACAGATTCGTTGCCATAATAGGGCCGTATTTTTCTGTACCCGTTTTTTTAGGATGGCCCTTCTATTCGGAACGGGGTCCAGCGGTCATGTTCGAGACGAAAAAAGCTTTTGCCGAATTTCGTTCTAGGTTTAACTGCCCGAGCAACAAGCTCATGGGAGACATGGTACTAAGGCTCACTTCTGCAGCATATGCGAGGTACCACGCTGTGAGAAATACGCTGTCTGTGGTCATACAATTGACTGCCGACCCCCATGTCTTTAGTGCGGCCACTGCTTTGCTAAGTCGATTGCGTCATGCGGTGGTGACATTGATCAGCGGTTAAGGGTCAAAACAGGTTGGATCGAGAACTATGCCATCGACTCCCGCAGCTGGGTCAAAGTCAAATCTAAATTGTTCCCGGCTCTGTCAACACCACCTAAATAGAGAAAGCCAGCTTACTCGTCGCCATGACGTAACAATTAAGAGTCATTCAATGAGGATCGTATTTCCAACGGCCGTAGCCAATCACGAACGCGCTTTTAGCGGTCGTGGCCATGAAGACCAATCACCGTCGTCTGCGAGTTGTGATTAAACATTCCTGCGTACTAAATGGTAAAACTTAGAAATAAAGCTCAAAAAGGTCTGTCTTTCTGAAAACTGATTTTATGGAAAGCGACTTGCACTTGTAGAGGACGATGGTCTTCCTCTACACGAGTTCTGACCGGCGATGATGGAATGTCCCAGCGGGCAGATGGTCGTAACCTCACGCTACGACGGTCTGCTGGCAGGCGCAGTGACGCGCGCCAACAGAGGCACGTCTTCATCTTCCACGGGTCGCCACATCACTCCCCTTCTCAGACGCGGAGCGGTTCTTTCAGTTGAAGTCCGCGTCGATATCAAGACGGGCAGAATGACGACGTCGACGGGAAACGGCTGGGCTTGGAGTCTTTGGCTTGTGGTGCTGACTATAATGCGGACGAGGGCTGTCCGGGCGGGTTCCAGTGGGGCGCCGAAGCGGGATGCAGGCAGGTAGGCTGATGTGATGCAGGGAGAGCGGCGACAGAACCGCGACCAGTTCGTAAGCAGTGAGCTAATGTTGTCGCCAAGGAGAGTGCCGGGGAGGACCATCGCGAAGCACGGGGAGACCGGGAGTAGAACTCAGTGGCCTCCGTGCGGGACCCCGGTGGAACGTTGGTCCCGGTGCCTCTTGACCGCAACTGGCTGCCAGGCTGCCAATTACAGGCTGCCAGCATCCTGTATCGAAGCCTGGTGGTAAGGCGAAGCGGATGGGGCCATGAGTCGCCAGCGGTATAGGAGCGTGATGCTCGGGAAGGTGCCGCTGGTGAAAGCCCGAGGAATGCCATCGCGAAGCGTGTAGCAACGTGACGGAGAGTGCGTGACCATGGCGAAATGAGCAGAAAGATCGGCCAACCATGGTGTTGAGCGGCCGGGCGTTGAGATGGAGTACGTTGAGTGAGTCGCGGTGAATTGATGTCGTCGCCTAGCGGTTCCTCGGGAGAACGATGCACCGGACCTTCAGAGATGGCTTCGAATACGGTCTTGCGGAAATTTGGGGTGGTACTGGGCCGAATTGCGCCGAACATGGTGTTCGTTCGGGTCACCAAATGTAGAGGACAATGGTCTTCCTCTACACGAGTCCTGGCTTGCGATGATGGAATGTCCCGGCGGGCAGATGGTCGTAGCCTCACGCTAGGACGGTGCCGGTAGAACTGGCTGGCAGGCGCAGTGGCGCGCGCCAGCAGAGGCACATCTTCATCGTCTTCCACGGGCCGCCACACACTTTTTGTCTAAATATTTAGGTCTGCAGGTTCCAGGTGAGCTGCAATCATTCACGGGTTATTGAATTCGCAGAACGGTGATCGCAGTGGCAGATGAATTCTGACTCTCAATCGAAGGAGGGGGAGGACGCAATGAGCAGGCCTTCTGTATCTAAGTGACGTTGGCTCTGTGCGCAACCACCGTCCCAGAGGCGAGACAACATCCATGGACGTCGGCACCCTGTCACCTGTGTGAATGATCGCCGTAACGGATGCTGTAGTCGTGGAAAGCGTGTTGTTAGAGAAACGTTGGTCACTGTATATGGTGTGACCACGCAGAAAAAAATTACAAGAAGCAAGTGGATGTGTTCACGCAAGTCTAGAAGTTTAGGCTACACAACAAAAAAAAAACATTTGTGATGCATTATTTGCTGTTTTGTTTGGTCAAAACAAGGATTGGGGAGAAGAAATAACAAACAAGCTTCACCATCAAGTATCGCGTTGATCATTCAGGTGGCGTCTATGGGATAATCCCCTAACTATATTAAAGACACAATAAAATGTCCCGAACACCCCATAAAATGTTTGCTGAAAACGGTTCTTACTGTCGACAGAACCATGACTATGACATGCCCTCCAACCTTTCCTCCGCGGTCTTTCTTCCTCTCGCTTCGTGGCTACAGGCGTGTCCCCGGTGCCTACTTCCATTAGGTTTGCCCACGTCCCGGGACCAAACATGGCTGTATCATTCGGAGCGCGACGTTATCGGTGCGGTGGCGTATTGAGGCACGTTGGTGACAGGGTTGAGATCCTCCGCACACATCCTCCTAAGCACAGGGTTGAGATCCTACTACCACTTGCGTCTGCAGATGTATCAGAACCATACAACTGCGGTACTTCGTTTCAATTCTACCCTGAGAAGACCGTGCCGAGCTTAAAACTGGGGTTATGTGATCAGAAATATCTCTTCGCTCCGACAAAAACGGGAAAAATATCTTTGTAAGGTCCCTTTAAGGCTGCCACGCTAGGGGCAAATACAAAACCAACTTTTCCCAGAGGAGAGTTCAACTTCCAATAAGCGCTGGACAAGCAAAATTATTTTACTGAGCGCATACTGTTTGTCATGTCGAAACCTGTCGAATGCTGTCGAAACCTTGACGAAAAATGACATAGTCGAGGGTGGACAATACCCAAGAAGCAGAAACGGCAACCGCAAATCGGGCAATAGGACACGCGCTAGCAACCTTCCCAAACAAACGGTTACCAATGTCCGACGGTTCGCAAAAAAATCGGATTCCAGCTGACCAACGACTCTTCGGGCAGCCAACGTTGGCGCAATGTTGCATAGTGCTAGGCGGTGATAGTGGTGGTGGTGGTGATGGTGAAGGGGCTTGCCGTTGTCGGCCTCACGTATGTGGGCAACGTCACGACTGACGCCCTGGGAAAATGTGCGTCCTGGGCCGACTTCTAGGGGAACTGTGCCGACATATGTCGGAAAGCGCCTGACCCAGGAAAACCCAGGAAAAACCCCAGACAGCACAGCCGGCACAGGGATTCGAACCCGGGTACCTAGGCAGAATGAGGGTTGACACCAAGTTGGCCAATGTCCTTGGGACAATCTTGGTGACCACGAGTAACTTGCTGCGTACATCTGTTTGTTTACCCACTTCATCCAGGAACAGATCGACACGCACCTGGAGCCAGCGTATAGTCGTCTTCACATCTTATGTGCTGTCATTGGAGACGT
Organism: Ornithodoros turicata; assembly: GCF_037126465.1. NCBI lineage: Eukaryota > Metazoa > Arthropoda > Arachnida > Ixodida > Argasidae > Ornithodoros > Ornithodoros turicata. Next base: position 26,322,358 of record NC_088204.1, on the reverse strand, counting down.
ACATCGACGACCATGTTGGCAGTCGCGCTATGGTTGTAGCTCCGCAGTGGTGTCACATGTTTATCTGCATGTCCCCATTATAGTGGGAAAAAATGCTACCTACATTCGTTTAGGTAGGACGCTGTTCAAACCTTGGTAATCGGTTGGTTGCTCATGCTCAGCATTAGGTTGGCCATACACAGACTGGCCGATGGTTTGCAAGACATTGACAAGAAGTCATATCTGTACCAAGGGACAAGCTCGTTGGCCAAGCACTTGCAAAGCCCTACTAGGTTGGCCAGCCAATCTCTTGCCAAGCTTGGCCCCATCGGAGAATAGACAGATAATATATAATATAGATAGATAATATATTTGAGATAGATAATTAGGAGTAGATTTAAAACGTAAGGTACATCGAATTAAATTTAGACACCTCGCCCTTCATTTTGACTCACAGGCGAACAGGACTCTCGCATTTGTGGAAGGCCCCGAGACAACCAATGTACAGTATCTGTTTTCCTCAGGAAATAAGAGCTCCAGTTGCTTTTCTTTGTGGTTCGAGTGGTCTTCGGCTTCTTGGGAGCTCTTATAATTGTCGCTCTATGTTTTTTTTTTTTTGCACTTTAAAACGTCGCGCCCATTGTCTGCCGTGGGAAATACGAGCAACAAACAAAGAGTAATAATTCGTGTCCTTATGCCGCGAGACATGTACGAATACGAACGATGCCACAGCACTACTTTGGCCTGTAGCTTGGCACAATGCAGGCTGGCAAATGCTTGGCTAGTCATTGGCCAGGGTACAGATCCTTATAAAAAAGTAGCTTGTTCGCCAACAATGTGCTAATCAAGGCCAGCTAAGGCCCGGTTTCACCAACTCTGGTTAACTTTGAACCGGGATCAAGCGTTGCTAAAACTTGAAGATAACGCTCAATTCTTTTTGCAAAAGCTAGTTGGTGACGTGATGAATGTTTCAGTAACAATAACTGCCTTTTGTGAAGCACAGTTAACCGTTAAATTCAAGTTAAGGGACCGTTGATCTCGGTTCAAGTGTTAACCGGCGTTGGTAAAACCGGGCCTAGGTCAGCCAAACTGCTGCCAAGCTTTGCCCAACCCGTGATTGCCACTTGTTTTCGTGCAGTTGGGAAGACATTGGCATGAGATTGGCCATCGTACAGATCCGTACTAAGAAACGAGCTTGTTGGCCAACGACGTGCCAACCAAGGCCAGCAATCCTACTGCCAATCTTGACCCAACCTTTGATTGTTGCTTCGGTTGTTGTGTGTCCGTGCGTTCTCGAATGTAGTCCGTCCGTGGTCACCTGCACATATTATACAGATTGCTACTTTTTAAAAATGACACTTAATTGCCATTGGTAACACTGATGAACAACAACAGCTGCATGCATGGACGATGGGATGAGGACTTTCACCGCAGGAATAGCGAGACCCTACCTCACGCATAACATTAATGAGAAATGCCCCGATGCAGCGAAATATCCCCAAATTGCGGCAGCATTTACCAGTGACTACAAGTTTCACTTAGTCGTTGCACTATTTCTTTGAAACAAAACCGCTACGCAGTGGGGCACGCACGTCCTCTAGTGCAACTTCCCGATGCGCGAAGTGAGGCGATCGTCACGAGGTGGCGCCAAGAGAAGAAAGAGTTTTCTGCGCTTTAGGTTGTAACCATAGAGTTAACATAGGAAGACTCAAGAGAACGGACTTGGCGCGCCGTCAATGGGGTTCTCCTATCCGATCCCAGAGTGTGAACCGCTCGGGCGCAACCATCAGATCCATGCCATGGACAGTGTTAGTGGACGAATTTCTGCTCCCTAATTACAGCGGGGCTGCCCGTTTGATACCAACCCTGTGCAGTCACGTGAGATAACAAATGGCGAAACAGGTCAATGGAGGGAACGACGTCCAGCGAAGGAAGCGAGGCAAGCCGTGTAATTGCGTTGAGTCCGTACACCACCCTTTTGGGTGCGAGCAAAATTGAGTAGCGTTATCGATATCACAAAGTAAACGATGTCATATCAAACGTGAATCATATCTCATCTGTGACGTCGTTTGCGGCACCGCCAACCGTTTGCTTTTCAGCGACGCGGATGAACATGTTTGCGATGCGAACGGGTTGCTAGAGTTGCAGCACCGATCACCCCACGAGCGATTCTTCTCGCAACCTTCAGGAGCAACCTGTCAATCACTTGGCTACTCCTCCGAAGACATCCAATAGCAATGGCCGGTTTTGGGAAATAAACGCAAACCGCCATGTTTGTCTCTGCCTGCCTCACGTTCACAGTCCCACGTATAGGTGGCGCTGCCTCAAAATCCCGCATCTCGTCCACCTGGTTGGTTTTTCCATACGTTTTGGGTTTGCTTCGTCTGCAGGCAGCGCCACCTATAAGTGGTGATGTGAGGAAGAGATAAGAAAAAAATGCGGTTTTCGGGCGGTATAGGCTATAGGAAATGCTTGGCGTGAGAATTTGCTTTGCTTCTTTACTTTTTCTCTACAAAGTGATGACATTTGAAAAAAGAAAAATCAATAAAAGCCGAGGCGAATGACTATCAGTCTGCAAAATTCGAAGCGACAGAGACGTTATCTTGTATTTTTACTACTGGATCGAATTGTGTAACCTTTGCTAAATTCACACTGTAGTTGCTGGAAAAGCAACTGTAACTAATTACTCTTCCTAAGAAAATAACTTTCAGCTGTAACTTGTTAGCTTACAATAACTAGTTACTTCACTCTTTAGTTTTAATTTTTCCAAATAGTTTCGGAAAGCGTTCGCATTTTCTTTCACTGCCCGTTACTGCATGTTATTCGTGGCTCACACAAGTGTCCGTAGCTGTAAAATAATGGAGATGTGAACAGGGTGCAGCTATCACCGCGACTGAGAAACAAACGCGTCCACTGCATTCGGATGCGGCCCTCGACCCGAGGCAACCCGTGGTCACACCTCAGTATGCTAAGATGTGCTCGCAGTATCCTAGCACAGGAGTACAACATTACACTCTAGCCTCGTAAAGGGCCCAAATTAAAGTTAATATTCTGGTATTGCTACAATATAAAACGTTACAATTGCTCTAATGACAAGAAAATAGTTCTGTGGTCACCCCAACAACACCGAAAATCCTCTGGATGTACGAATAATGTCCTAACGGATTCATACATCCGATGGGTATCTGAGGGATATCCATCGGACGTCCAAATCCGTTAGGACATTATTTGTACATCCAGAGGATATTTGGTCTTGTTGAGGCAGCGCTTCTAAGTGCAGTATGGAACAAGCGTTGGTCCAATTTAGTGTCCCCGTCCGCTGTAGGTAGGGATACTTTGGTATAAAGCGGGGCAGACTTACGAAGACAAATTTGAAGCAGCAGCAGTTGCTTCATTACAAGCTGAACAAGTAGTTCACATTACACTAGTAAAGAGTAAAATAAAAGTTTTCGAACTCGAGTCAAGGTTTTGCCATTTTGAAATTAACCGTAGACTAACTGTAAGTTACTTTGACTGTAACTTAAGTGGTTACTATTTTGTTGAGTAACTTTACTTTAACTTAGTTACTTTGTTCGTTTAGCAACTGATACTGTAACTCAGTTACTGTTTGAAGTAACGTTCCTCATATATGGCTGGCTATCGTGGCGTGAGAACCGAGACGTAAATTCCGCAGCCCTGCCGGTGCGGGTTACGAAGGCAGCACTAGCAGCATGAAATCTTCCACGGCAGTTCACAGATGCGTATACGAAGAGGGGAGTCAAGTCCTGTAGATCACATAAACAAAATACAGAAGCCGACACTGAAGATTAGTGAAGATCAGTGTCGGCTTCTGTATTTTGTTTACGGCAGTTCACGTAAAATATCTCGCGATAATTTCTTCTTGAATACGTCCTTGCAAACTGTCAACCGTATTTTCGGTTCTCGCTCTCGGGCGGTTGGACAAGGGTGATGGTGATGATATTTTCTCGAGCCATCGCACGAGTTCGTTCAACACTATATACTACTGCGGCGCGTTACTCACCGTGTGAAACGAGCCTACTCTCTCCAACTTGAACTGCGTGCAGCCGTTGCTGGAACGAAATTGCAGCAAAGGTTGCATCGTGTGAATTGAAGCTTAGTTACTTTACAGTTACCTTCCAAGAAAACACAAAAAGAACAGGACGCAGAATAACTGTAACTCTGAAAAACTTTAGCACGTGTGCTGTCCCAGCATAGTGTCATACCGTGTTATAAACAGGGGATTCTCCATGGGCCTTAACAGCACGGTGGGCCCTACTCTAAGGCCACCCCGGATGTGTGAGATGACAAAATTTGTGGAATTCCCGGTTGGAAAAAACGACAGCCCACTTGAAGTCTCGACAAAACGGCGCTAGAAAACGGATACGTGTGAAATTGTGCAATACCTGAGTTACGTAGTTACAGTTACATTTTACAGTTATTTCAGCCAAAAGCAGTAACTTGTTACAGTGTTGAGTTACTGCTCTAGAAAAATATTTAGTTCCTGTAACTTGTTATTGCAAAAAATAGAAGTTACTTGTTACTTGGTCACTATACACAGGACTGCGATAGAAGGTGGATATGTGGCCTTGTTGGTCGTAGGCCACCTTAAGATCGGTACAACAAAACTGGCAACTCTAAAACACCCACTGACGGCGTGTGAATATAAGGCCGGTTTTGCACTACCGCATCTGTCGTCCGTTTGCTTCAGAAATAGATCTTAAGGGCAATCGAGCTCCATAGGTTCTAGTGGGTTCGTTCTGGCTCCGCGAAAAACAAGGAGAAGAAAAACGCTAGTGTGAAACCGGCCTAAGCCCGGTCTCAAGATTATGCACCGCTTTTCGGAACATCCCTTCGAGTTCCGGGTACCTTAACTTTGCGCTTGAACCGAAAACGCTTAAGGTAATTTTTCGGTTTGCTCTTTAACGAAATAGAAAATTGAAGTTTTCGTTCAATTCTGGTTTGTCGAAAATAGCGTTATTTTCTTTTTTTGGTTCGGCGTCCTGCTTTGTTATCGTGCGGCAAAAGTACGAGAACCAAGTGAACTAGTTTTCGATCTCTTTGTTCAAGGTGCTACTATGTAGCTTGCAAAGTGCGGGACGTGTCACAGACAACCCAAACAAAAAAACACACAAGACGAAGTGTTTGTTTTTTACAGGTTGTCGTTATAAGGGAGCTCATCCGACTGTGACATCACTGCGGGCGTCTCTGCCAGTGAGATAGCGCGGCAAAAGGTCACGTGCTGACAACTACCAATGGGAATGACCGTATAGCCCTCGCTTGTCTGACGTCAGAGCTTGAATCGCACGGGTGCTCAATGTATCATATCTCGCGAACTACGTTCCGTAGAAAAACAATTCTTTTTTCTTCTTGATGCTCTTGCGTGTAGTACAATGCGTGCATGCTACAGTAAACCACGTACATTAAAGGGACATTGAAGTGTAAACAATTCTAATCTCGGAACGATATATGTCGTCACCTGGCAAGCAATACAAAAGCGTTTGCTTGACGAAGCGTGTGCTTTTAGCTGTTGTCTGAAATACCCTGTACTTTGTTACCTTAGCTGCAGCGAAATCAACTAAGGGTTACATTCACGGGATACCAGTTAGTCTCAACACCTCAAGCCTTGTTCAATTAGAGTCAACTAAACAGGGCTCTTGCTTATAGCTAAACCTCCACATGGGGGTTTTTGGGTAAAAGAATTACTCAGTATTTTACAGATTTGTTTCAGATTCGTCACAAAACAGGGAACTACCTATCTAGCTCTCCCGTACGATTCAAGCAGTATAGGAGAGTACTGTATACAATATGGTATATAGTATACTTATGCAAAGGGGCGCCGCGACATCCACCTTCTGAACAGCGTAATTCGTTCACCACGAATGTTGTGTCGCTTGCAGTCGGCCGACATAAATGCTTGGGCTGGAAACGACGCCTTTGGGAGTACCTACGAATATCGAAATTGCTCCCGCCAACTTAACCATCTCCTGAGCTTACTGTCTCGGGAGCGCTCTTATCTTGTCTCGTCGTAATTTAACTGAAGCGTCGGTGCCTTATCAGCTGCCATAATACAGTAGAGGAGAGCGTTGCTTTCAGGAGCGCGCCGGGTTCGCTGTTCGATAACATCTCTGCAGGATCACTCGGGGTGCATCACGTCCAAATACGCGATGTCGTGAGTCAACGTTCCTGCATGCGCTCTTCTGTGGGGCAACCGTGGGCTTCCGGACGTGCAACTCATAGAATTATCTGCGATGACATGTATGAGGGAGGTAATAGATGGCCTGGAATTTGTCGTTACGTGCTTCGTACGTGCCCGGCGCTGTGAGCTACGGCCGATTGCCCCGTAGAGATGAGCTCGCACGTGCTGTTGATTTGCGTATAGCTATACATTGTGGCAGTAAAGCACAGCAGATGGTGCAGTGGCATGTGTTTCTATACGAGGTGTTTATTTTTATATAATTACCACCTCCCGTGGCATAGTGGTTAAGATGATCGCTTTCCACGCCGAGACTGGGATGTGACACGGGTTCGAATACTGTCACCGGCTGTGCTGTCTGAGGTTGTCCCTGGCTTTTCCGAAGACTTTCCAGACGAATGTCGGCACAGTTCTCCTTGAAGTCGGCCCAGGACGCATACTAACCTCCCTGTTCCCCCACTCCTTCCTGCTTGCTGTCCTCTCTTCATCTGTCCACGTCTATACGCCGCTCATAGCCACAGTTGCTTCGCGGCGCTAACACGGAATTTTTTAAAATTACGTAATTTTTATAAAAAAGCTACGAGAGCAGCACAGATACCATTTTTGCAGTTGAGTAATACTGCAAGGCGGACATCCACTGCAGGAGAGTATGTAACTACAAGATGACTAATTACCTAAATTCATTAATTAACTCGGGGAATTTTGGGTTAAAACGAAATAGCAGGACGGGATACAATCCTGGTTGAAAGTCATTCGATGTTTTGAAAATCCAGAAAAGAGCGCGTTCCGTGAAATATCCATCGTTTAATTTCATTGTGCAAATGAGCCGAAACCGAGAAAGCGCACCTCAAGAGCGCATCATCTACGCCGACAGAGGCTTATCTGGACCGGAAAGTTGTTTATCTGGCCAGCTGAGCGGCACCTACTCCAATCATCTCCATTATTCCAAATCACGTGCCCTCCCTCTGACGTGAAATGAGCGCTGTCCTCTCTGCGTTCCCGGTCACCGCGGTTTCGGCTCATTTGCTTATCAAAATAAATTCGGGTATGGATATTTTAAGGCATGTACGTGTTTCATGCTTTGTTAGACGTGGAACGGCTTTCAAGGAGGATAGTCTCTCATCGTGCTATCTCGCGTTTTCCCGAAACCCCCTAATTAAAGAGCTAATTAATGAATTTTAGGTCATTAGCCATCTAGCAGTTGCACACTTCCTCCGATAGGATGTCCGCCTGGCCGTATAACTCAACTGCAGAAACGACACCTGTGTTGCTCTCATAGTTTTTTTTTAATAAAAATGATGTAAAAGACAAGCTTCTGGGGGACCCGCACGGGAAAATATCGTTTACCCAGAGTTGCCCCCCCCCCCCCACGTACTTCGCCCTTAATTCACAACTGCAATTTAACGCCTGAACACCTGAAGGTCGGCGGCCATTAGGTTCATCCATCCCATGCCTCTTCTGTTCTTCTCTCAGGTTAGTGAACTACTTTACATTCTTTATTCTTACTACACTCACCAACTTTGCTGTTCACTCACTATATTATGCTACTCCCAGTTTATGGAATTCCTTACCACTAGAACACCTACCTCATTTCCGAGAGAGAACTGAAATTGTTCTATTTGTCTGTCACGTGAAACTTGTTACACGTTGCACGACGTTCTAGGTTTCCATTGAATACACCATACCTGTCTTGTTTTGTCTGTATATTCTTTTATTGCTGTGGTCTTCCTCACGTTTAGTTTCTTACTGTGTTCCTTATTTGTCAAAGAAGCATAAGCCATGAAATGTTTCATTTTACGTACTTGTTTTGGACTGCGTTCGGAAGTTCGCAGTTCGTAGATTGCGCACGTGAAAGAATGTGCGAAGAAATAAAAATCCACCCATTAGCCTCACCAGAAAAAACGAAAAAAAGAGAAGAAAATTCTCTCATGCTATTACGTCATGAACTGGAAGACGAAACGCAACTGTAGGGAATAAAAGACTACACTGCAGCATAACACTGTAGCTTTCTCACGGAGGGCCTGGGAACTTCGTGTGTCAAGACGGACTAGTTGGTAACTATCCATAATATTGAAAGTGGGCAGGGAGGATACGGACGCCACAGAGGTGACCCTCTGTGTGTGATGTACCTTCGTCCATATTCCCCGGTCTCACTTTCAATATTCCGTAGGTAGGTACTCGCATTATTTGTCCCCCAGTGATGTTTCATAATTCAACAGTTATTGGTGGACCACAACGGCCGAAATGATTACTTGTCGATTAGTGGGTTTTCAGCACCTCTGAGATTAAGTGCCAAGAACACAATGGGTCGTGAAAAGATTGCTAATACGTTTCGTATTACTCATGCCGAGCAATGCTCGAAATCTTACTCTCACGTAGGTATCAGGTGTCCGGCCCCAGGGATCTCTCGACGCCTGCACTGGAGAGATATAGGGTAAGGTATATTATTTATAGGTCTGAAAGTAGTTAAATGTCCAGCTAGCAGACGTAGTAAGGCCGTGAAGCGTATTACTGTATACACACGAATATAGGCAGCTCCGGGATATAGCTCAAATATAGTTAGAGAACCCCGGGTAACAAGGGTGAAAGGTTGGCTGTAGTTGACAGATCGTCATCATTGACTGGGTAGCGCAACAGGAAAACACAGACGAAGAGAGAACGGACGAGGACAGGAGCTAGCGGCTCCTTCGTCTGCTCTCTCTTCATCTGTGTTTTGCTACTGCGCTACCCAGTCAATGATAACCCCAGCTGGTCGAAGTTACCCGCAGCCCCATCCTGCAACATGGCGCCGTACAAATAGGCTGACCCGCCTTACGTGTAAATCTGTACCCCCCAGTTATAGTAATTTTCTAGAAAGAAAATGGCGAATTCTGCGCAATATACGAAAGTATACCTCATAAAACGACCTTACCTCGAAGATGAGCTCGCACTAAAATCGAAACCGCGCTGTGTCAGCGCGAGCAGCAAGTACCGTAGACAGGGACGCGCACACGCACACAAAACGAACGGTAATAAATAAATAAACAAATTAATAAAGACGATTGCGTCCACCACGCATTGTGCGATACTCGTAGTATGTAAGATGCTGTTTTTTTTTCTTTTTTTCTTTGCATTTCTAATGTACAGTTGATCCCAGTTTATATAGAAAGACTTCTTTATGATTCAGTTGCAACAGCGTAACAATTCGCAAGTGAAGAAAACACCGCATCAGTGCAGGTGCAAAAAATGGAGTTTCTGTATAGTAGCTTTTTTATGGTGAAATTTCGCGCCAAAGATTGCATTGAATATGAAGACGTTTCAAGAGGCATAAATGTTTGCGTCACAGTTGTCGATGCCGATTCCTCTGCATCAAAGGCGGCTCACGGCGTCCCTTTGTTAATGTCAGACATCGTAAGAATGTCATTGTTCACCACGGATGAATATGCGGAGCATACCATATGAGCAACACCTTTCCATTATTCCGGCACGGTCGGTACTCGACTTCATAGAGGAAACAGCAGCGGCCCCCGTGGAGAGAGCGACCCCAATAACACCCTCACCAATGGGAGAGCTCCATCCCTGATGGGAGATCCTCCTGACCGTCGAGGGGTGTCGCACGCATCGCCAGTTTGTATCTCGGATCGAGAGCACTAATTCGCTGCGATTGCGTAGATTAGGCTCGCGGACGGGGATTACAGCGCCCCCATGCGGTTCTTTCAAAGGACGCGACGCCGGAATTAAAATATAGTCGCTTTGGGTTCCTCTGCTTTTCTTGTCCATCGCTGCGTGGACTGGTAGATAACGTTGAGCACACTTGTGCACATAAATTGCGTGTCTTGTGTTAGAAACAGAATGACAACAATATGCCAACAATTGAAAAGAAGGAAACGTGGTCGCGACCGGTAGAGAGGAAATGGGAGAAAGTTGTCGCATTACAGACACCGATTGATATTCCAAGTAGTCGCGCAAGCACGAAGGAGAAAAGGAAAGCAAAGAAACAATCGTGTTGTTTCGACGTGGCCAGTTCTTCACTAGCTACCCGTCGCATTTTACGGGAACTGCATGCGATAAATTACACTGGCGCTTAGCGGGCAGTTGCGCTTGTGTTAGGAAGTACGCAACGCCGCTCGTGCATCGTTTAGCGCAGGTTTGAAAGGTGTATGCGTGAAACCGGCTCTGTTCCTCTCGCACCTATCTCTGGAAGCTGATTCGGGGGGGGGGGGGCATATGTTTAATGCTGATAAAAAATAGAAAACCGAAAGGTTGCTTCGTGGGATTTACCATTTCAAGCACTAATAAAAGGGAATATCCTGAGAGTGGGCTACAAGCAACAAAGTGGAGACATGAAGACACCTCTGCGTGTTGTCTGCTCTTACTTGTCGCCAACGCGTTCGCGCCATTTTTTGTGCCTCTACAGGGTGCTTATAAAATACTTTAAAAAATATATTTTAAAATAAATACTATTAGAGCTGAATCAATTTTGTTTTCGCATGTGCAGGCATGAACGTACCTTGAGATGTAAATTCCCGAATTTTGCTAAGCAAATGAGCGGAAACCAGAACTATGCACCTTTCCAGCGCAACACCGACACGCCCTTGGCCTAATAAAGACTTGAATCTGGGCCGAAGAGCGGTCTAGCTGACCAACAGATTAGCGCCTACTCCAATCATCTACATCGCTTCAAAGCACATGGCCCCTTCATGTGCAACGCCTGTCGCTTTTTCAGCGCTAGAGTAGAGCGTAGTTCTGGTTTCAGCTCGATTACATAGTAAAATTCAGGAATTGATATCTCAAGGTACGTTCACTTCTCAGTGTGTTTAATAAGGACGACGGATTTCAATAATGTCCAGCTCCAACTCTGCTCCAGCTCGCATTTCCCACAAAGCATCTAATTAAGAAGTTAATTAATGAATTTTAGCTAGCTAGTCGTCCAGTAGCTGCAGACAGTGTCCTACAAGATGTCCGCCTGGCCATATAACCTGCGAAACAGACATTTATTCAGCTCTAATAACTTTTTATATAAAAATATGTGACGAGTAAAGGAAAGACACCCTGCATAAAACCAGTGCATGCGATAGGACTGTAAGGACAGTATGCACTGCTAGTTAACTCAAGCTAGTTAAGCTAGCCAGCTAAGTCAAGCTAGTTAGCCAGTTCACCCAAAGTTAGACGGAAAACGTCATCTTTGACGGAGCGTCATTTCTGTATTAAAGGCGCGTGCCTTTATTGTTATATGTGCGGAAATATTTTTTCCCACCACCGCCATTTCAGACTAGCGTCACATGCGCCACCAAGGCCGTGATATGTAATACAAGCTTTAGTTATCTGAGCGTTGTGTTCGGCGAGTTACCTCATACAAATTTCATCAGTCTAAATTTTACCAATCATCGCGAAATGGAAACAGGAGCTATAACGCGTTAGTTTAGAGAATTTAGAAAATCGACGTGGCCCGCAGACTAGGTAAAAACGAGTAACGCCAGTTGCGCATTAAATATTATTAGCATGTTAAAACAGAAACCAAGAATAGTATGACATGACATTATAATTTCGATTTTGCAACACTCCGAAGCAAGAACACCGACAAACATGAGGGGCGTTCGGCGTGGCTGACTCCTAATAGTCGTGATTCATCTTGGGCGGCACGTGATCGCAGTGGTTTCGATCATAAAGCAGTTTTATAGAAACCATCTGTAACACATCATCGCTCGACGGCATCTGTGAAGTTGTGACTTCCAGTGATTACATGGTGATCAGCAGTTCCCCACGCACTGCGGTTACACGTATGGCCAGGACACCTGGCATTCCACTCTTCTACATGCCCCAATGCGAGGAGCTGCGGGAGGTACCCGAAATGAACCATTAACATTAAACCGCTTTGGAATAAAACATTCAAGAATAAACGTCTTAAAAAATGCACGGTTAAAAATAAATATCCAAAAGTAAACTGCTTAATACGAGGGTGGTTCCATAAGTTTCCGGCCCGAGGTAGAAAATACGCGCGAATTTAAAAATGCGATTAAGGAGGCGTGGCGCCATCTGTTGGAGGGCCGGAGCACCACCCTCAACCCTCTCTATGCTTTTGTCGGTTGGAGGGCGGCATTTCGAACAGCCAGGGTGCACTCGTCAGTTAAAATGGAAAAAATCGAGTACCGGGCCGTGATAAATTTCTTGGCAAAAGAGGGATTTTCGCCTAAAGAAATTAAAGCGCGACTGGACAACGTGTACAGGGAAGCCTCTCCGTCGTACACAACGGTAAAAGACTGGTCTAAGCAGTTTCGAGTGGGGTGAGAGTCCATTGAAGATGGTCCACGCGATGGTCGTCCAGTGGAAGTGGTGACACAAGAAAATTTGTCTCTTGTCGAGGAAGAAGTGCTGAGCGACAGGCGTCTGAAGGTGAAGGAAATCTCAGAAAGGCTGGGGCTTTCCAAAACAACCGTTTTTCGCATCGGCGAGGGCCTTCACATGAAAAAGGTCAGTGCGAGATGGGTGCCACGACTTCTCTCGTCAGTTCAAAAGCAACAGCGCGTCGTCTGTGCCAAAGAGTTTTTGGAGCTCTGTCAAGAGAACGAAGAAGAAATATTGAAGTCAATTGTCGCAGGGGATGGGCTATGGTGCTCTACTATGATCCCCTTCGAAAAAGGAGTCGATGGAATGGCGTAAACCAGGAGAAGCACCCCCAAGAAAAGCCAAGGTCACACAATCCACAAAGAAGATCATGGCAACAATATTTTGGGATTGTCACGGGATCCTCCTCATCGACTTCAAAGAGAGGAACACCACAGTGAATGCGACTTATTATGCTTCACTCCTGCACCGATTGCGAGACGCCATCAAGGCAAAGAGGCGCGGCAGGTTGAGTCGAGGTGTCCGGTTGCTCCAGGACAATGGCCCCTGTCCACACGGCTTCTGTTGCCAAGGCTGCACTGAAGGAGTGCGGCTTCGAAGAAATCCACCACCCACCCTACAGTCCAGACTTGGCACCGAGTGACTACTTCCTGTTCTCAAACTTGAAGAGGGATCTCAGAGGACGGATATTTCAAAACGATAGTGAGGTGCAAGAGGCAGTTTTCCAGCATTTTGCGGACAAAACTTCGGACTATTTTTTCAAGGGTATAAGAATGCTGGTTGAAAGGTGTCAAAGTGCATCGAAGTTAAGGGTGACTATGTCGAAAAGTGATACACTTGTTTCGTCTCTATGACTATTAAAAGTTGGTCGGACCGGAAACTTATGGAACCACCCTCGTATATCCGCTTAGAGATCACCGCTTAAAAATCCACCATTAAAAATAAACTGTTTCAAAATCCTCCATCGTCCAGCATGGAGAGGGATTTATTGCGTTCTGTGTCGGGTTAGAACAGGTTATGTTAGTTTAGTTTAGTTTCGGTTAGGTTGGGTTAGTTTAGGCTAGCTTGGCCTTGTGAGGTTCGTTTTAGTGCTTTGCTTGTAGTTCACCATGGTTTGGGCGGTGCGGTCATAAAACCGAGAGCCGGTTTCACCTCACTTTTTAAAGCTATATTTCTAAGCGTAGGTTTTTGGCGATTTATTACTAACGGTGAATAGTTACGTAGTTTATTTTTATCGTGTATTTATTGAAGCGTATATTCGGGACATTTTATTTTTAACGGTGGATACTTACGCGTTTATTCTTAAGTGTTTATCTTTGCACTGCGCTATCAGAAACTTCAAAACAAGAAGGGAGCCAAAATATCAAATGGCACAGTACGATTCATAATGATAGTGTTGTACAGATTGTTAACTAATTTTTATGTTCCTTTCTGCTTACAAACTAAAGTCACGAAAAAGAAAAGACAGTGACCAACGCGGTTTGTTACACACCTCAGTCATTAAGGCATTCCCTTATTACCCCTTGTGTCACTAAGGTGATCAATCACGATGTCGCTAAAACGTCACTAACATCGGAACCTTGGAACGTCGGAACATCTTAACCTGACACATGAAGCACGATTGCTTTGTCGATACCGTGAAATCGTCCGGCAAAACTATCCGCCGGCCGTTAAATACTAGAGGCTGTTACATTACATGGCAGAATACGTTCCCAGAAACACTTTTTAAGAGGAAATGAGAATGAGACGATGAGAGATGCCATTTTCAACTTTGAGGGACTCCTTATTGAAGAGCGCTTGTGCTGCCGACACATGGCACTGCCTATATTCTTTACAGTCCACAGCCCACATCGACACCAATGTGCCGCTAGCTGTTCAAACAAAAATTGAAGAGGAATGCAACATATTTGCCAGGAAATTTGCAACTCTCTGTAGATCTTCCGCTTCGACCTCTTCATTTTCAAAGTAACATCTCATGCTAGGTATTAATAAGATTTCACTTACGTTCTCCGTCTCTCCGTGTTGACCAATTTACACAATCGTTGTTTCTTCATTGCTCTGAGTGAGAGATGCCTGTCACACCTCTACTGTTATCCAAAATATGTGTAATAGTAGCTGATCCCTACCCATCCATAAGGCATCCAAGTTGAATTGTTTCAGGGAGCCGACTTTACGGATTTGGAAGACGGATTTGACAAACCGGGATAAAAAAGAAGAAGAACGATTTGATTTGGCAATGCAAAAAAAAGAAAAGAAGAAAAGTCGGGTTCAAAATGATTTGGTTTTCAGACTAAAGTTGAAATCCGGACTGGATTTACGGCCATCAGTAACATAGGGATTTGATTTGAATTCGATTTGCGGTCGTCAAACCACATCAGTGGTATCTTGGTTTTTCAGTCATTGTGTCACGGGGCCGGGGATATTGATGCACCGATTGGGGTCTTTACGTTGCCCCCGTTAATTCTGCTTTTTTTTTTTTTTAACATGCCTGCGACCGGAGATATAGCATAGAAAATATTCAGCATAGAGCAGCGATTGAATTTATACGTCTGACTTAGGAAGGGACATCACCGGCCAATACGCATAAATATGTAAGAATGTGCATGAGAGATATGCACCTTCCTATGCGAGTATCAAAAAAGGGCAATAGCAATAGGTCGTACCGCACGCTGGTGTTCATCACCGCAGTCGGCGAGTACCACCCTAAACGAAGTACAGTTGAGGTGGTATGCAAAAACTCCACCAAGCTTGACGTCGCTTGAACTAGGAAGGGAACTTGCTGATATCTCACTGGATCAAAGCTTGCTGGTTTCTGGAAGAGCACATCTTGTCATCTGCTTCCTTACATCATATCCGATGCTTATGTCCATGCTGGATGGACAGCGATACATGCGATCTTAGAAAATTTATCTATTCGATAGACTGAATCATCAGGACTGTTATACGTCCCAATTGCACTCATAGTTTTCTTCGAAAATTAAAATTGAAAACTGCAGAAAACACTGTGTCGAAACTGCCACAGACTTCGCCTTGCTCGTGAAGAACGGCGGTAAGAGTACATTGCATGCGCATAACACTGGTTCCGGAACAAAATGTCGGCTATGTAGCCGTCAAGTGCAGCAAATCATCTTCGGGTACATATATCACTGTTGCTTGAGGAATTGTGGGTTACCTCACGCCAGACGTCGCCCCAAGCCGAGCCGTGTTTGAGCCGTGTATAAATAAGTCCGTATATACCTGGACCTTGTGATACGGTTATTATATTTGACGATGATGCTTCGTACAACAAGGTAATCAGGTTGTCGGAACCGTTGTCCGCAAAAACAGTGACAAACCCGCGATCTAAAATGGTTTGTCACAGGCGCTGCTAGCGCAAACACGACACAACTGCGCCCCAAACGTGCTCTTCTTAACGAAAGGTCAAATGTAGGCCAACTTTAAGATATGAGTCAGTGTATTCTATATTTAGGAGTATTTATAAAGCATTTACAAGAACTAATTAATACCCGAAAATTGGTATTTAAATATAATTATGAATACATTTTTCCAAGTCTGTATTTTTAAAAAATTTCGCCAATATATAAGATACTCAAAAAATAAACACCCCCAAAAATTTGGGGTGCTTATTTTTTTTTAGTGTATTTTATTTAGTTATAATACTTCTGGCTATAGCCATAAAAAGAGGGGCAAATACAGCCCGCTCAACACTAGTGGAATTACAATGGAGATGGAAAGAGAGAAAAAAAAAAGAGAAAGAAAGCGCGACAAAGCGAAACCAGTCACTCATCCTGACCCGTGAAGTAAGCAAAAATAACTGCATTAAATGGTGTTGCCAAACATTTGGAGGTGTTCGGGGGGTCTGGAATAGTCACTGCCTTTCGCTTTCGTATTGCAGGAGTTTTGGCATACTCTCAGCCCATGTCTCAGCCATACCCCGCTGCAGCTGGCTGCGCCGCCTTCGCCATCTAGGGACGTGGATCCCAAATAAATCATTACTCTTTCTGACGCCAGGGGGCGCGACACGTTCAGTAACATCGGAGTCAAGCTACGTGCACCGTTCAAATGATCAATTTGTTCGAACTTATGTTTCGGTTGTGACAGTGTTCGCCGCTTGCTCAGATGATGTACGAAGGCTAAAGATGTCACTGTTTGAAGAGATACCGGTGCAGAAATGCAACATCATGTCCCGGCAGTAGTGCAAAGCGGCCCCACGAACGATATACAACAACGAGGAGCAGCCATTCCATATAGTCCCTTCTTTGTGTGTGTGTTGGGGAGAGCATAGTGAAGGGGAAAAACATGTGTTGAACATTACAGCAAGCGTAGTAGTAGACTGGGATGTTCTTCATCTGCGTTTGTTCTGCAACTCTGTGGTCAAGCACACAATCGCTGCATATAAAGCTACCATGTGGGGAATGCAGTGCACTTGATGTGACGGACATGCAACGGCATACTGCACTTTCATTGATCGATACATTTGGATACATTTTATTGGATTGGCAGCACGTGCAGTATGTCCCCGCACAAATTGGCTGACGCCTATCAAATTGCATATTGCTGTCATCCCCCCCCCCCCTCCATAAAAACAGAGTATGACTTATTTTCTTGGTGTTTGTTTCAAGCTGGCAGCCATTTGCAGGGTTGTGTGGAGATACCGAGTTACCCACAAAGCTCTTCATCTGCGCACACCCTGTACATTACTGCTGTGCTGTTATGTTACCTTTGTGGATTATACTGCCACCTTGCAGCCATTCCTCAAACCATGAGCGCCACTGTTGCTAACTCGTCAGACAATTGAACGGTGTTTGTATTACACTTTAGCGTTCCCGCTTCACCCTTCCACGAGCAATGGGATTCATAAACGCAGCGCGACACAATTGACGACAGGATGAGAGCCGCGTAACACAACACGCCGCACAAAACAAAATTTTCTTTTTTGATGCAGAGAAGTGAAAGAACGATAGTATTCGCAATACCACCTTTATTTCGAACGTCACTCAGAGATGATCGTCAAGGCACACTTGTAGACAGGTTTTGTAGAAACACGTAACACAAGTAAACGGTATAATAAATAACAAAGAGAGAAAAAGCGAAATCTACACTGCGGCAATGTTACCGGAATAGTGAGTGGAGGAGAAATGCTATTTGTGTACAATCATTTCCCATTATGCGAAACACAACAACATGCACACACGGGACACCGAATAGAAGCACTACGTCCACAGATATTGTGGTAGAAAGGAGCCATCAAATGGAAAGTCACCTCTCCGTTGCCCGCTTATATCGTCGCGTCTCGTGCCATATCGCAACGTCCACACATTTCCATGAGCGTAAGTGGGGGATGGCGCTGCAGGTATAGTAAGGGTTAAACTATACCTGGGCTTCACTGTGCAAGGAATGGCTCATTCAGAAGTTGCCATTTACCGACACTTGCTACACCGAAATAGCGCAACGATTCGTGGCGACTTCCCATTCATCATCATCCGCACCTTGATGATTATGATGACGATCTTAGGCAGTAGGGCGCCATATCCGTATTTGGATCACACGACGGTGTCTCTATGCTTTGTACTGACACCCGTTACGGTTCACGACCGTTGCGCCCCTAAGAACCCAGCCTGTCAAGTACGCAACGGACTTCCCAGTGACGGCCAATAGCTATTGAGCAAAGACGACAGTTGTGCTATATCACAACAGAGTGATTCAACGGGAGCGACGGAAGGAAAAGCAACTCTCACTAGCCTTGTGCATGCACGAGAAAGGAATTTCTGGGACGAGTCCTTGGTATGACGCTACAGATAACGTAGGTCTCCGTGGCGATTTCGCGAATCCCACTGCGGCTAACGTGTTATTTTCGTGAAGGGAGGAATTGTACAGTTCGGACGTTTGGTTAACCAGCCGTTTCACGTTCCGTCAGAGTCTACACTTAAAAGTTGTCGCGACAGCTCGGTGAATGTCACTCTGTACTACATCTTTCGGGAAGGCTTCAGTTCAGACCATTTGGAATATATGAACGCTAACAATAGGTCGGTCATTGTTATTAACTCCAATAAAATAATCTGTAAGAAGGACAGAGAGTTTTGCGTGCTCTCCACTTTCAAAGCCATAAATTGTCGTCTTAGAACTGCTTCCAAACTAACAGACGCTTCCTTGCACGTGCTCCCAAAATGAACGTCGCCTGAAGAGTGTGTTCGGCGTCAATTTCGGTTAATCCTTCTCTTTTTCCATAAAATCTGTAAGATACTGGCCAACTGCTTAAAAATTGCTGCCCGTGAACCCGGGGATCTCGAACGATTCTTCAAGGTACTTCAAGAGTTACTGGTGTCATGTGCTAAATGGATTGCCGATCTTATCACGGTCACTAAACCAAGCGTGCGCCGTTTCTAACGTGATGATGATGATGTTTACATGCTTTCTAGCATCGTCATTTCTAAAGTGTGGGCTACAGTTGGGATGAGTTATCCGTGCACCAAATAATCAATGCTACAAGTTTCATCTGGTTAATTTGTTTTTCGTTCATTGCGTCTTCTAGCCGAGAAAGTACACAACGTACACTGAAAGTGCGTTGGCTTCAGGAAACTTCATTGACGTCGACCGCATTCTGCGCAATGTGCACAACAGCCCAACTTAGCTTGGGCTGTGTGCCAAAATCTTGTAATTTCAAGTCATACATTATTTGCTGAGGTAACCACACATAAATATACTCCTAATTATTATTTCGAAAGTAAGATGGCTAAATGTGAAAAATCATTAATCTCAGAAGCTTGACATTTGCGTGGGTGGTTCTTGAGGACATGCGCTTGTATGTCAGGTCTCTTTGAACAATGATGCTGTTCCAATAGTTTTTTTTTTTTTCCTTATAGGTTCTAAATTAACCGCACGTTGTATTGTTCATATTTTCCGGAGTTGGTTTGCTGCATTCTTAGCGTGATAATGTATGCCCTACGTCGCGTGCTGAACATGCTTCATATAGCATTTGAAATATTCGAAGACGCCTTTCCATCCATCACTAGCATTGCCTACACTTCAACGGATCTGAACTGAAATCCCTGTAAATGTAACAAAAGCGCCGCGCTGTGGTGTAAGAGGGAGAAAAGGGGAAAGGGGGCGGAAAAAGGACACAAGGGGGCGTGAATCTACTACATCAGTTCAACTTTTATAACTTAGCCCAGCATGCTATTTCACATAGAAACGGCCACACGCCCCGTTATTGAGTGTGACTTTTTCTCCCTATTATTTTTTAACATCAACATGAATGTGACTTTGCAATCAGTGAACTAGCATGCGTCGAAGAAACCGCACAAAAGTACAACGTTTATATAATGCTAAAAATCAATCCCTAAATATCTGAAAAATCTGAATCGCTAAATAAACCCCAGAGTGCAGCGTGCAGAATCGTCGCGGCAATAGCACAGCCTGCCTGGCTTCGGCACCCGCGATGATAAAACGGAGACATGCGCGTATCGCCGATATCATGATAGACCACCAAGCGGCAGGCATGCTTCACGCTCCACGTTTACTTGTGAACCGTTTTCCGCTGTATTTGAGATGCGACGATTCTGCAAGCCGTACTCAAAGAGAAATTTGACGTGCTGCGATTTAAATTTCACGTAAGAAAAACGTCCAATACCCTTGCACTTCGAGAGGAACACAGTAGTCCTCAGCGGGTTGAAACTCTACAAGTGTAATTTGCGAAACGATTAAATTTTGGTTGACCCCAAAGCGTGACACATCTGTCAAAGAATAACGAAAGCAATAGCCACGACCTTTTCTTTTGGTCGCAAATACTGTAATAAAATACCTCACGCGCCGCTTTTACGACTATGACGTTTTAGAACGTTCTATAGCACGCACGCAAACAACGTTGGATATTGTGACCCATGTACATGTAAGTGCTTCATGTCCCGTTTTTGTTTTCCATTAAGCGGCGTTTGAAGAAGCCGTGACTTACGTCGATCATCTGAACTGCGGACCCACGTGGCGATTGTCTTAAACGAGTCCTAATAAGAAACATTTTCTCAGCGTTGGCGAAGGCACATTCGTCTCTCAGCCGAAGGCACAAAGTCCCTTCGTTGGTTCACAGAAGTCCGTGTTTGTCTACTTTGTGGTTCCTATGTGCTTGCAGTCCTCCACATTCTCTGGCCAATCACAGACGCTTTCGTTAAGATTGAAGACGAGGTTGTGTGGACATGGCATGTGGTGTCTTCTCTTTCCCTCGCACATGTAGTACATGGTGCAATCCTTCTTGTCGAGGTGGTAACTGATGTGGCCGTCTTCTTCGTCACAAATTACTTCGTCCGGATCTGAAAAAAAAAAAAAAACATTAATAATTGGGTGTTTACGTCGCGAGACAACTGAGATCGAAAAAAAAAAAAAAAACAAGCGATGTTGTTTGTAACCTCGAGCACTGAAAGAAATGCGGTGAAAAACGTTACTTGCGCATTGCTGTCATTCAAGAGACACCATGTGGCCATGCAAAATACTTGCCCTGTGCGGTCATGTTAGTGTTATTGCGTGATCAAATTTACGAGTCACAGTTTTGGCGCACTATGACCTTAGTTGTCCGTGCGTGCACCATAAAAAACCCGAATCATCATCATCATGAAATCTACGAGAAACAAATCCCAAAAAGCATCCTCAGATGGACGACCCGATTCCCTTCCATGACGTCGGCCGTCTCCCTACGCGCTTCTTATTTCTCTCTTCTCAGCTCCAGCTCCGCTTATACCCGCTTCAGCTGCGCCGGTGTACGTCACGAATCACATGATCGACCGTGCAAGGGGGATAGCTAACGTCACGACGTACAATCATTCCCTCGTTCTCTTACACGCTCTTTGGAGCGGAGGAGGTTTGCGACAGAAAGGCCTCGCGCGCTCATTCTTTCGCAGGTTGTTTTATTTGTTGCAGAACGCGCCGAAGGACTGCCGTGAAGGAGCGTCACGGAATGAGGTGCATGGGAAGTGCCTTGCGCACTCCAGAAATTGTACATTATAAAAGGGAACTCCACCGCGTCACCGTATTCACTGTCAGCCCAGACAGTGCCCATACAGAGACAGGCGCGAACACTGATAGTATTAGCTAGGCCTCCGTGTATTATTACAATCCGGAAGTCTGCACAGAACAAGGACGGAAGAATTGACAAAGACGACTGCTAACTCTCAACCAACTGCAACAACAATGGTGATGATGACGATGAGATGGGGTGTTTCATTGCCTATACAACATCTTTAAATACAAATCAGAACGGTCTTCCCGTTGAAGGAGTGAGCGGAATTTCCTCACCTACCGCAGTGGCGCTCGTCATTGCGGGGACTGTAGTTAGTATGACTGACATTGCGGTCCTCCGATGACTGTAGATTGTGATAACACGCCAAAGTGTAACAACGATTTAGGGCACGCAAGTTACGTAGTTCGCATATTCGCTCCGCACAACGCATTCAGTTTTAGCAATAACTATAACATATGTGTCTATGGGTGAGAATGCGCGATGAAAACGGCAACCGTCGTTTACAGTGTGGTCATGTGGTATAGCGCCCAACTCGCTGGTTGATGGGCGGTGTTCAAATAACCTAACATTAGTACCGTACATCAATCTCCTAGATGTTTCTTCGATGACACAACGGTAAAGAATTACAAATGAGTGGTGCGCGCAACACTTAAAGCATACCAATGGAGGAAGTCGGTAGCATGCATTTCGCACTTTGGAGCGAGGTGCGCATGAAGTTGTTCGCGGTGAATCGCGCTCCGCTTGGTTTTTCGGCCACATGGCGTGAAAGTGGCAGGTCACTAAACTAGGTGGTGCCCATTGTGTGTGTGTGTGTGTTGGGGACTTTTACACTTGGCGTGATACGAAGACGCTTAGGTATTGGACGTGTTACCTCAAGCCTAGCGTGCTAGATGAATAGCGACTTTGAGCACTCACCAATCAGTTGTCCATAAGAAGTAAGGACGTTCGAAGAAGCTGCTTCCAAATTGGCCACCTTGTAACCTTTGAGCTCTTCCCTCACTGCACTGAGCAGAGGGTAGGACTGGCCGGTACACGTACCCCGGAAGTCGTCAAGGTCAATGGACCAAACCATGACGCCTCCATAGCCAGCTTGCTTGAGCCACTGAACTTTGAGTTTCAGGCTTCTCTGGTCGTCGAATCCAACCCACTGGTCGTCTTTGTAAGCGTACGGAACCATTTGTTCGTTGTCCCATACTAATGTGGCTCCCGTGCGCAGGAGATCGCAAACCTGCAAAGACAAGGATAACAAGTTCAGAGGCTACTCCGTGACATCCAATAGAAACATTCATGTGAAACCGAGATCAATCTGCGGTGGAGCAGCCAATGACCCAGACGATTGGAAATCGGACAGGGCTTGGTTCCAGCATTCATTGTGCTTGCAGCAGAACCCAATGCACCGTAGGAGAGTTTACACGCAATCTAAGCACAGAGCTTCGCATAGCACGCTCCGTGCCAACTGGTTCTAACGGGTGTCCTTTTGTGACAACTAAAGTGGCACTACGGAATAAACCCACGCCACGGCTCACAAGGCACCGGCACTCCTGCAACAGTGGGAGCCTCGTGACAGGCCTTGAATCAGAAGGAGCTCACTACCTCATTGTTATCGGTGCATTCAGTAGATGCATTATATACAGGGTGTTTCAGTTAAATCCCCGGGCTAAATAATTCGCGAACGGGTGCTCCGATCGAAGAACTTTCTTTCTTACAAGGTGGGTCGAAATCCAGCGAACCAGTAGAGATGTAGGTAGGGAGTTGCCTCAGGACAGAAGCCGCCGATATTTCGAACAGAGTCCGTTCTTCTTCTGGGCCCATAAGAACAGTCTCTGTTCGAAATATCGGCGGCTTCTGTCCTGAGGCAACTCCCTTCCTTTCTTTCTTACAAGTATGTGTGCGATACCACCTACAAGGTGCGCACCGTATGAATGAGTGCGAGGGGCTCATTATTTATATAAAAATTCAAGTGAGTTTCCTGAAATACATAACTTCTAAAGCAGGGCGCCGTCGGCATTAAAATGGGTACTACCCCTTTTGGGACCTTCAGTGAGCACCCTTTGGAGAAAAAGACTGCCACCGAAGCCGGTCATTTGTTGCAGTAACTGATTGGTTTCGGTTCGCATATTTTTGTCGCGGCTGGTCGCGGTGAAGCGCAAAAGGACGATCTTCCACTCCCTTATCCACCTACGAATTACATGTTTTTGAGCTTCTGTTCGTAAGCTTTGCGTTTAACAAGAAGTCAGCGTACAAATAACGGACGACCGTTCGCACACGAGGTTTCTGTAAACTATCTAAGAATAATCAACGCGGAGATTGGGGGATCTAAGAATATGTGGGATGCCACCAGTGTTTCACTTCGCCGTACCGTCCCAAGACCGCACGGCCTGGCTAAGGACGTTTAAAACTTTCCTACACCGATCTACCGAGGAAGCAGAACGGGACTGGGTACGCGTACTCCACCGGTGCTCCACAAGAAGACCGAGCTTCGGGTCCCGCGTGGCTACTTTGGCCATTGCAGGCTCCAAGGATCAGAAGTCCGCAAGGATTCTCTTTGCCTTTCCCAGTCAGGAAGTGCAACAATCACCATCTACCATGCTGTTCCTAGCAACGCCAGTACTTCGAATAAAGAGTTTGGTCTCATCACACCTCAGGAAACTTTGGGGAGGGGATTTCCGCTGCCCAAGCTTTATGAACTAGTTCGATGGCGCTGATGGCACTGAGCCTTCTAACCGCCGACGACAAGGAAGCTGTGAGGCTCGTGATCTGCTGCTGTGCAGCAACGGAGCTTGTGTCTGGTATTCCTGGAATAAGGCACTTATTGTGCCCACGTAGTCGTCCTTGTCCGATACCCACTGAGCCTGGCGAGCTGTATTTGCGTGTGGAGCGCTTGATCTCCAACGGAATCAAGCGGTTATTGGAGTATCAGAGGCTTTTCCCAAAACTATAGCTGGATTTCGACATTCTTGTCACGCGATGAATAAGCCTCAACTTTGTGGCCTACCATTCCATCTTTAGAACATTCCATTCCATTTAGAACATCGTCCGTTCCATCTTTAGAACAGTTACTTTGTATCGTGTTCACCAAATGCCGTTTCCTCGTCCCGTGTTGTATGTATGTGTGTGCATGAAAAAAATATGTAGTAGAGTATGTGAAGAGAGTGTCCCGTTCTTTGAAAAAGACCCCTTTGCAAGACGTCGGGAAGTGTGCCTGGCGTAGCGTAGTTTGCTGTCCTATCTCTCCAGTTTCTTTGTCCTCATCATAGACAGGAGGATGACACAAGCTCACTATCTACCTTCCCGAACGGTACTCTCCGGATCCTTTAACGAGCTGGACTCTCACCCCCTCTCTCACACAAAATTGCTTGGTCCCTGGCCACATCCAGCCCACCAACGCTCTGCCCTCAAAGCTCTCTTCACCTTTCTGGATACCATAGGACTTCTATCCATATTGTAAAGGGGCTCATTATTTCATTCCCCGCATCACCACCAGCAATGGGGTAGAGTATCGCCCCTGGCGATGAAACTCCCCATTCATCATCTCGAAATAAAGTTGTTGTTGTTGTTGTGAACATTCCTCGTATGTATGTTCCCAGCTTCTTTGCAGCGCGTGTGTAATACTCAATAAGTCCATTCCCGGTTTCGTACGAATGTCTTTGTTTCAGAGGCGGCGGAAGTCCTTCACGGTATGGGGGGGGGGAGCCCTAACCCGACCCGACCCACCCCACCCCACCCGAACCGAACCGAGCCGAGCCGAGCCGAGCCGAGCCGAGAGCCCTACGGAAAGCACTGTAGTGGGGCATTGGGTTGCCACCTATCCGGAGTTTCACCCGAACAACTACGAAATTCAAGACTTGCGCTCGGTATCGCAGTGAAGGTGTAATCCGGACATAAAATGTTCGGAAATTGGCCAAGTAGGAGCAAAAACCTATGTATGTAAAGTTTCGAATTCCGCACGACTGATTGTAGATGTGGTGCCTTGACGCCAGCTATCGAGGGTGGGACGTTTCGAAGAGTTTCGCATTCGTCCTACAAACAGAGAAAGGAATAGTGCCTATCATATTCAATTTACAACAGTTGCTCTCCATGCATATTGCCCGAATGCTCCAAGTATTTAAAACATGAAGCCCTAGTCGTCCCGAACACTCCCGCTCTCGTCGTTTACAGGACTTCCACTTCGCACTTCCCTTCACGCTCTTTCACTTTTCAAAGGCGTGACTTCTCGTATGGTACTCGTCACATCCAGGTCTTCTTGACGATGCCAGTTTTCAGGCGCAAAAACTCTCAATTCTCTCCTTCACGCAACAATCGCTGGGTGCCGCGTCTGTCAGTTCGAATCGAAAGTAGGGTTTCAGGATAATCATTGCTAAAAGAGATGAAACCCCAGTGCAGGGGACAAGAAAGGACGAGACGAAACGTAGCACTGAAGTTGTCATACGGCGCGTCAGTCGTCTCCGTTTACCAGGACACTGTGTACCGCCATGCTCATGGCTTTTAAAATGTACCACCAAACAGCACGGTTTTTATCGCTTTTTAGGCATTGCTATAGTGAAATTATCCCGGAATCACCCCGTCTGCATCGCGAATAGGAATAGAATGGTGGGAACGGGTTAGGAACGGAATAGGAATGACACGTGGTAGTAATAATTCGTGGCTTTACGTCGCGAGACAACTCTGTTCATGAGCGACGCCACAGTGGTCGGTCTGCGGATTGTCCTTGCTTACCTGAGGGTTATTTAATGTGCGCTGAAAGACACATGGTAGTGATCAGAGGAATGGAATGGCATCAACATTTATCAGAAGGGATTGTGGAATTAGTGTTTCCACAAAAAGGGCAGATGTTTTTTTAAGAAAGCAACATGCTCCTATATGGACCTCGATTAGTCTTATTCTGTTTGTCGTACCTGGTCCCCCAGGGATGCACGATCCAAATAACACACGTGTATTTGCTTTCAAGATCTGGCTCTGATGACTTTTGCCCCAGCCCCATCTTCTTTAAGATAGCGTACTCTCAATATCAGTCAGTAGTGGTAACCTCGATGAAATCGATGAAAATTGTGAAAAAGGAATACCACTACAGCAGAGGCGCCATATAACAAAGATTTTTTTATTCTTTTCTGCACTTGTAAAAGTGCAATTTGACTGCTACATAACCCAGAGAAGTTGTACACTGTTAGAAAAAAAGGTATAAATAAGGTATAATAATATGCTCTTATACCTCTTTTATATCTTCTGCTTCAGATATATACCTTTGGAGGGTATAGAAGAGGTACAAATTTCCTATTTATACCTCTAACCCTTCTCGTATGAAAGAGGTATAAAGGAGGGCTAACGTACCATATTTATACCTCATCACCACGCGTTCATATCCGGTACCAGGAATATAGATCATCAGGCTATGCCTTTCACGGTATAGATGAGGCTGCTATACCTTCTGTTTCTTTATACCTTTATGGTTTTTTATACCTTTACCTCCGCAACGTGCTGTATCACATCATTATTACTTTTCTTGAGACGGTATCAGCTGAGTTAAACGGATACTTAATTAAGAAACACAGACATCGATACAGTACTATCTGAATCCACATGGTTAGTTTATGGCTGCATAATATCTGTATTGCTGGAATGTTGAATCGAGATGTCCTCGCCCAAGCTGCTCCACAGGTTGTCAAGTCGCCACCGGTATATCAGTATTTGTTGCTCTTGAAATGTCTATCTCGCGATACATCGCGATACACACTTGATGACTACGCAGAGCGATCCTGCTCCTTGAAAATTTTCTTTGGTTTATAACTCCATATTTTCTTCTTTTTTTTTACATGGGGAGTAATGTGCACGAGCTTTGCTTTCTACTTCACAACCATATGCGTTTGCGTGTGTTTGTAGTACGTGTGTGTGTGTGTGTATGTCAACAACTTCTCTTCCCTCCAAAGGTGATTTTCCTAGTTTCCTCCTTTAAAAATACTTAGGCCTTGGTGTGGTTTAATACCATGATGGTACTCGTGCTGACTCTCACAGGGGTATAGAGCTGTACCCCTAAAGGTATGGCATATAGCCCTTTCTTGAGGACTATTTTTTTATTCCTGTAAGCGGGCTATAAAATAATACCTAAGAAGGGCTAAGTTATTGAGCAGGCGATCTATACCTCCAAAGGTATAGATTTTTCTCTGGGTGTAGGTATAATGCGATAACTACAGCTCTGAATTATGTAAGCTCTCGGCTCATTTCCGGGTTGTCGCCCAGTACCGTAAGAGGCACGCGAGCCTTCCGGCACTTGCGAAATGTGTGTGTGGGTGGGGGGGGGGGGGGGGCGTCTCCCCTGCCCCCACCTTCCGACACTCATGCTTTGTTTCGTATTAAATCAGACTGATGGCAGTTGCGGCAACCATAATTGTGTCGGAGTACTTACTTCAAAGAAGGATAAAAATCCTTTTTCGCCAGTGTAGTTGCCCGCCTTTCCTCCAGACGTAGCTGGAGCACCGATGTCAGTAAGGTTGTTGTTTCCTAGCGTGAAGGTACGGCCGTAAGTAGGTATACCTACGAGGATCTTCTCCTTCGCAGCACCCTTGCGGACCCATTCGGCAGCGCTATAATCCTGCGCAGCGAGTTTAGAATGTTAGCGCCAGAGAAAATTACATCTACTCACTTAGCAACAAAGAGAACGTTTAATCAATTGACTTGAAGCTGTGGAGGTAATGAACGAATACTGACCACTGTGAGTTTCTTCTGGTAGTTGCTGGCGCTGTAGAGAGGGAATAGCGGGCTGTGGTGTCCAACCTGTCGCTCCCAATCCCCGTGGAAGTCGTATGTCATCACATTGATCATATCGACGTACCTGGTAGAAAATTCGTTGAAGCACAAATTGAATCGTGGGCGTCATGCATGATGTTCACACACTTGCAGCTACGACCATAGCTATTCGAACGACCGTTTTTCTTCCAGCGAGTCTCCTGTTATGCAGGGCGTTTTGTTTTATCCTTCACATAATTTTTATGATGAAAGTATGAGAACTTCCTAGGTGCTATTTCACAGGAGGGTTATACGACCAGTCCGACCAGTCGGATATCCTGTCGGAAAGGGTATGTATGGCTCGCGTCAAAGTTAACTTGAACATATCGCTCCAGCCTGCGAAGCTGGAAGAGAGACACCCTATGGCAGCGCCTAGCTGAAAGCAACGCCTGCATAACAAGGATCACCCCTCTTAAAGGGGCACTAAAATGCTAAAACAAGTTCACTTCACATTACGTTGCACGCTATGTTAATTTCGTACTTGTTATCATTATTAAACACTTTGATTCCGTTGCGGAGCTACAAGCGAAATTATACCGGACTCTTTCTTGCTTCGGCGCTAAGCTGTGAACGTCGTGCATCTGTGCTTTTAGTCCATGCTGCGCGTGCACGCGCGCGCCACGTCACGTAGCAGTCCCGGTGAAAAACATAGCGCGCTTTGAGAAGCGGACTGGCGTCGCTGTCGGAAGGACGGGAAGATAAATGCTGTCAGAGGAACATTCGCGATAACTGTTGCAGCCTACAATTCGGTGAATCGGTATTGAACATTGCCGCAGTGCGCCTCATGCCGCGCATGAGGCGGAACACTACGATCGGACCCGTTTCAAATCCACACGGTCACGATAGCTATGCGCGCGCTTCTCCTGCTGTCTGATTTGATGCCGTCAATCTTTGCCTCCTGGGTATCCCATTCGTTGCCGCCAAAGACGGCTCCGTTGTCATTGCGGTTTTCTTATAAACGGTAGCGCTTTGTGAACTAATTTTGCTTGCATTAAACTAATTGAAACACGGACTTTCATTTGAGAGCAAGTTGTTTTTGCATTTTAGTGCCCCTTTAACTGTAAATGGATTACCAAAACGCCCTCCGCCGCACCACCAGGGTCGGCAGGCCTGTATGGCGTTCAAGTTAACTCTGATGCGAGATGTCCCAGTAACCCCTGGACGACAAATTAGCTAAAGTTCATTATTTATTCATAAAGGCATTATTTAAATCCTCTCTCTTTTAAATATCCCGAAACGAGTGCCAACTTTGAGACATGAATCGCTAAATTTTGCTACGCAAATGAGCCGACATCCCGAACGATTTCTCATACGATTTTAGGCTTGCACGGGGCTCGTGCGACGGCTGTCAGTCTTGACGACCGCCTTCTACCCTGATCTAGTCTCGTTTTATCTTACCATCATCTCGACTTCTACCAACAGCTAAGACCTTGTTCACAATTGCGAAGCGAGGCGACATCACCGCATACCAACAATATATCGCGTGCATCGGCATTTCGTTCTCGCAAAGCGCAGTCGCGTGCGATTTGCTTAAATGAGCGAGGAGTGACATTTTGCAGACTCGAGACCCGGCTTCATTGGTCAAGCAGCCTATGATAAACTACCACGCACACTATGGTGAACGGTGGCTGGTCACTGCGCAATTACATTTGCAAAAAAAAAAAAAAAAGAGAGAGAGAGAAGAAAGAAACTAGACAAGTAGCCATGCACTAGCAGTGCGGCGCGGACTTGGTGGCCCTGCCCGAATTTCGTCCATGTAATATAGCCTCACCGTGTGGAGCAGCCGCGCAGCCGTAGGGCGCGTTAAATAGCTGCCCTATCTAACGCGCTCGATGTACCCTGTCCCTTGTATTCCGGCGCCTCTACTAAATGGTCCTTCAAAGCAACGAGCGATATAGGCCCCCCGGCGAAGGTACCAAGGCGGCTCATTGGTTTCCCGGCCTCCCATTCCTCCATACGTCCCGGAACACTCCGACCTACAAGCTGGACGAGCGTCGAAATGCGGGGTAGTTGGTAACAGTACATAATGGACGGAAAGAAGCTCAGGTCGCTCAGGTAGCAACCATCGTGTGTTGAGCATCTAGTTTTTGTTTCCCTATTGTGATAAGGTTTTGTTGTCACATCGCTTGTGTCTTGTTTTGTATTTAAACGTAGGTAGCAAATAAACTTCTGTTAGTTGAGAGTCAGCAGTTCGTTCCTCGTCCTTGTCCCTGGCTGCTTTCCGTTTATCATTATCTACAAGCTGGAGTATGAGAGTTCATCAAGAGCGCCGCGCTCCGGAAAAGGAGTGACACCTTTTAGTAAAAAGGAACGCGCTCCCCCGTTCTGGAGCCGCTACTTAACGCACCCTTATTTTTCACTGAAAATTTGTCTGCTACGGACACGACACGGCGCTACTGCTTCCGGGAACCCTCCACCTCAAGGAGCAACGGCAGCGAACTCGGGGTCTCTGAAGGAGTTGGAAGTTCCTATAGTGTGTGCATATCAAAGACCTCGCGTGGCTACAGTTCAGCTAGGATCTATCCATTCTTGCGTAAAATAACATGTTATTTGTTGCGCAGTACGCCGCAGCCAAAACCAAATAATTAAATGGTGCGGCGCTTCACTGTGCCTTTAACAGATCATCAATACCGGGAAAGCATGTCTATGAGAATGGTGCAGTCCATGGATTTCGGTATCATTAACTACTGGGCGAAATATATCCTCTATAAACGAAACTCTTAATATTGTACAACAAGTCATATCGGCATACATTGACTTGGGACTTAGCTGTTATCGTAAGAAGAACGTTACAGCATGGGACCCGTACTTTGTAAGCTCTTCGACGTCGTATCCTGCGGAAATAGCTTCGAAGCTAGCTGGTGCAGCCATGGTCAGCAGAAGTCTGGGTTTCTTCGAGGCAACTCCTTCGCCATCGAAAGCCGTCCTCAAATCCTACCAGGAAATGAATAAAGCAGTGAGCTTCCTCGTGCATGCATAAACTATCGCTTTCATATACGTGTCTCACGACATGAACACGTTGCCTGTCAACCTACATTTTAGCAATAGTCTTTGTGACCACTACACAACTCTGTGCAACGTCAGAATATGTCAACATCGGCCACGTCATATTTTCCGCAGAGCTCGTTATCGATTTGAATAGTGGGCGTACGAAAGAAATTGCAACCGGTGTAATGGGTCTGAGGGTATGTACCTTGATGAGTCCAGTAAGCTTCTTCTTGTCCTCAGCGCCACGGGGAAATTCCCAGTCGACGTCCAATCCGTCGAATCCTTTTTCACGCAGGAGATCAATCGTATTGAAGACGAAAAGGGATTGCCTAAAGGAGACAAGACAGGTACAACAGACGTTCCTGTACTGTGTATTTCAGTTTTCATGCTATGAGCATAAACTTTTTCAAGACAGATTGTCCACTGCAAAGGTACACTGTGACAAATGTGTAAATATTCTCCGGTAACGTCAATTGTCCCAGAGCGCGTTGTTGTCCCATAGCGCAATACCTTGTTGTGGAAAGTATAGCATATCTCCCCGAAGGAACATTACTTGCGCCTTGCTGTTATAAACATGTAGCACCTTGTAGCACCTTGTGCGAGAACTCCGGAATATGCGAAAGATTCAAATTATTCCAGCGCAATTTCAGAGTGCTACTTTCCCAGTAAAATCTGCTGCACACTAAAAAAGGAACAAGAAACGCGAACAAGATTGGTTATCAGTAACCATGGTCACCGGGGGAGACACGAAGAAGAAGAAAAACAATACTAGGATACCCAAACGCACACTTGTGGAGGCACTTTCTCCATACTATTTCTTAAATTCAATCCAATCTCCATGTACAAACTCAAAAAGCCCTGTAACACTCCACCGACCAAGCAACTTTGGTTGGCCAATATTACCCTTGCAGATGTCGTGGTACAGGGAGCAATCAAAGCTAGTGAGGAGTGCTGGCATGTGTTCTGTGATGGGTAGTTCAGTGGGACTTCCCGAACCCCAGAGCAAGAGGGATCGCGCTCCCCTCTCGCTTATACCCTCTACTAATCCGGCAGGTATAACCTCAGTGTTCCACGCGTATTCCTTGCACAGGCTTTAGACGTGGTGTAGCAACCACAGATAAATTATGACTATGGCATGGGGTGTTGCGCGTGGGCGCAGTACCCTGACCCATTACCCAGCGAAGTACTTTGGGGGGGGGGGGGCGACGTCTGCGAGCCTTTAGCCAGTCGCTATCCATTTGGGTGCGAGGGGGGGGTTCTGGACACGGGCTCAACCTTTTCTCGCACGAAATCCTATCACTGGCTACCAGTGATAGGATTTTGTGCGAGAAAAGGTTGAGGAAGAGACGAAAACTGACGGAAACTGGTTTTCGCCCCCCCCCCCCCCTTGGGACCGCCAATGACTTCAGCTAGTGGGATGTTGTGGACGGAAAACGCCGCATTACAGCCCTCCTATCCTTAAAATGAGAATGACCATGAAGTGCGAGCAGCTCTAGACACCAGGCAAGACAGTCACGAATACGCTTCAGAGGGGTCGCACGAGAGGTCATGTATTCTGGTAGACGACGGATGGGCTACACTACTACGGAGTTTCTGGGAACTGGCGCGCTGCATATGGTCGGTTGGTTGGTCGCTGCGTGGTGGAGCGGCAAGAAAGCGTTTTCCGGAAACGGAGAAAGAAGCCACCACAATACCTGTGACGCCGTCTTTAGTCAAAAATAGAAGTGAGAGATGCAGAGCTCCGTCATAATCTTTACATTGCCTTGGAAGATTGACTGTTTTCTCTCTTCCAGTTTGGACGAAAGATGGCGCCACATGTATCGTAGCGGTTTCTTTCTCCGGTTCCCGAAAGCGCTTTCTGGCCAGTTGCCTGGCCTGGTTCCGACCAGTGCCTTGCCGCACCACCACGCAGTGACCGACCAATCGACCGTCAGCGCGCCGGTTTCCAGAAGCTCCCCAATAACGACGATGCTGGGACACAAGCAGGCAGTGGCTACAAAACAAAATCATGAAGCCATAAACTTTCGCCATGAGGGTCCGTCTTTTACGCCGCAGCCATCCACTACCGTGAGGGACCATCTAAAATTGAACCAGAACCAGGTACTGCCCCTTCGGACAACAGCCTAGCAGGGACAGCAAACGGACCTCAGGGGCTCAAACAAACACGATTTGACGGGAGTCTACCATTAAACTAGTCGCAGGCCGATCAGTGCCTCAAGGAGAAACCTTGCGAAAAAGAAATTAGCGAGCGCCTTCTTTCCAGGTATAGGCTTGCGTTTGACGATGGACATTGCAAGTAGTGCAATGAAATGCCCGTCACACGACTTCCCCGTGGTCTCTTGGCCACGAGAGTTCATTTGCACTTCCTGCCCGCTGAAGCCAGATACATTTCGTTCATGTATGTTTTAGATAATCAAGGGTCGCAGGACAATGAATAACAGAGTTCACGGCTGTCACACTTGCTTAAGCTTTCCTGCTTGACGCCTATTTCAGCGGTCTTGGACCGACAGAATTACGCGTGACTGCTTAAACTTACAAGATAATAAAACCCACTCGCCTATACTCCTTTTGTGCGGTTGCGAGAGCGCTTTGCAAGTAATTGGTAATGGACATGTCAACATCTACTTCTCTTATCACGTCAGTCGTCTCTACAGTCGTGACGCAGCCCACATACTTGAGGCCAACAAGGGCAAGCCGGGTTTTTGTCACCACCACCACCACCTTATCACGTTTCGGAGCGTCGCTGCTAGTGGTGTAGTACGACGCCAGGGCCACACTACCTGTATCAGAGGTTTACGGTAGTGACTGCTCTGTGATAGTGATGAAGATGGTGGGGTCATATTGCCTATCACGAAGAGGCACCAGTAATACCCCTAAGCACAACAGCATCAAGGTTGAAGAAATCACAACTGTGATCCCCCCCAAGTCGGAACATTAACTAACACATTTATAACCACGGTCCCCTGGAAGATGTGTGAACCTCATAACTAAGTATACCAATCAGCGTCCAGCGTTTCTTCAGGGGCTCTTCGAGAGAGCCGTTCATGGCGCACGGTCATAGTCATGTCCGTGTCATACCGTGACAATAGTAAGTTTTAGTATACCGTTGATAAGGTTATCGTGTCTATCGGAACCAATCGCAGTCGTGTATGACTCAGAATCTTATCCACTGATTGGCTCCGGTTGATACGGTTCAACACAAGCCACATTATAAACGGTCTGCTAAAACTCTCTAATATCTGATCTTGTGATCGTTTGCTATACGACATTGATGCTGTACGTTTTGCGAGTACATTCAAAGTACTCTCACTAATTCCTGCAGAGCAAGACCTACATGAATACAGTCACATATACAGGGTGTTTGCTCTAACGTGTCCGGAAATTATATTTAAAGCGAGCGATAAATAAAAAGCAAGTGGTACTCTTCTGCTACTTGAGTAAGAAACAGGTACTGATTCACTAGTAGCACCCGTTTCTTAGTCAAGTAGCTGAAATGTAGCGCTCGTTTCTCTTTTATCGCTCGCTTTAAATAAAATTTCTGGACATGTTACAGAAAACACCCTGTATAGCTCCCGACATGGAGTCAGACACATACGAACAGATACATTGTACACACGTTGGAGCCATTCCCGTATTCCCGCGGTCATATAACCGTGTCTATACTGTACTGCAAACGCCGCCAAGAATGGGACCTTACCTGTAGGTATTTTCTGTGAGCTCGCGGAAGGGGCCCGATCCCACCATCCATCCACCAACACCAAGCAACACTCTCAAGTATGGGTTCTTCGTTTTCAGGTCCACAACCCTTTCCCAGAAACCTTTTTCAGGAGCCTTTCCCTCGTCCACCTCTTCCGTAGCGACTAGCTTGTACTCCTTGATGTTGGCAAATGCATAAACGATGTGCGTACAGAGCTGTGGGTCGATGTCTTCAGGCTTGAAGCGACCCATACCACGACGCTTCGCCGACCAGTTGGTGAAGTAACAAACCACTCGGGCGTTGGTGTCTGCAACCGAAAAGCACCATTAGAATGAAGGACAGGCCGGGCTTCTACTTCTGTCGGGCAGTGTTAAAGTAATCAGAGTGTCTGTGTTGCGGTTAGTTGTGAACAGTTCTGTGGCGCAGCGACCGTCACATTCTCGAATGCTTTTGAGAACAACGACATCTGAGAATAACGGCATATTACTAAAGAGTGCACTATTTTGTCGAGCGACCTTGGGGTTCCAGGGGGAGGGGGCACGGCCCCCCCTTGCCCCCCTCTCGGTACGCCCATGATACCAGGTGTGTATCAGATGGGTTGGAAGCGCGCAATGTTTCTTTCACACGAAGTAGACAATATTGGCGTCACTGGAGCGTTTCGCGAATACGATACTTCTCGTAGTTCTTGTACACAGCGACCGCGTCGTGCGTTTGCACAATCGTCCTCGTGACGTTGAGTGGAGTACAGGTGCAAGAAAATGCCCTACCTGGTTCTGGTGCGTCATTTAATGTATTCGGCTTGATATCTTCCTTTTCATTGTCAATCCTCCTTGCAGCGGGGGACCGGGTAGTTGTAGTACGAGCCGTTGTTCTTATTGCTTTCGGTAAGATATTCTTTGGTCCTCGGCTAGGCTTTCCAAGCAACTCTTCGGCCATGGCTCCAATAAGTGGCCATTTTTTGGAGGTGCACCGTCCCCGGAAGTCATCCATGTCAACCGTCCAGACCATGGCCCCAGCGTAGCCATTTGTCTTGATCCAGTTCATCTGAGAGCGGGGAAAAAATAATTTAATTTTACATTTGCTCTGTGCCTGAAAACTCAACGAAGCTCATGTGCGGTCATGTGAGAGAGTGTAAGGCAGCTTCAAGTGGGGACAGGGAAAGGTTCGCTGGTTTCGGCTGTTGTCAACTTTGAAGTTTAACAGTCGCGGGTGTTTACCCTTTCCTGATACCGTAATTGTCCTCATCCACTGTCGAACCCTCCAGCTGTATATTGGAGTGAGAGCATTCAAGGATAACACGGTATCGTGAGCTTGTCGTTCTGTAGCCACGTTCTGTAACGCGAGCCCCAGGCAGCACACGACATCGGGCCGATGTCTGTAGCAAGTTGGGCATGTCGGCCCGATATATTTCTGACACTGCCAACTTGTGGCCGATATACAACAGAAGTTGGCAATGTCGGCTCAATGTTGACAAAAAGAAAACGACATGGTGCCGACAATGCCAACTTCCAGCAGATATCCCGCTGAAGTTGGCAATGTCGGCTCGATGTTGATCGAAATCAGCGACATGTAGCCGACAATGCCAACTTGCAAGAGATATCATGCTGAAGTTGGCAATGTCGGCTACATGTCGCTGATTTCGATCAACATCCAGCCGACATTGCCAACTTCAGCGAGATATCTGCTGGAAGTTGGCAATGTCGGCTCGATGTTGATCGAAATCAGCGACATGTAGCCGACAATGCCAACTTGCAAGAGATATCATGCTGAAGTTGGCAGTGTCGGCTACATGTCGCTGATTTCGATCAACATCGAGCCGACATTGCCAACTTCAGCGAGATATCTGCTGGAAGTTGGCAATGTCGGCTCGATGTTGATTGAAACCAGCGACATGTAGCCAACAACGCCAACTTGCAACAGATATCACGCTGAAGTTGGCAATGTCAGCTCGATGTTGATTGAAACCAGCGACATGCAGCCGACAATGCCAACTTTCAACAAATATCATGCTGAAGTTGGCAATGTCGGTGTTCTGTTGTGTTTATTTCGCTACCTGTTTGCGGGCGAAACTTGCAACCAAATATGTTTTCACAAATGTCTGGTGCTCTTCACAGAAGTGGCAATTAAATATAAAATAAATAGCACATTATACTGACTGAAAATGAAAAAACATGCCCTTAATTTTGCATGGCACACCACGTAAACGTAGGAGGACATTCGCAAATTAGTGTCCTGCATCCTTCGCAGCTTGGCAAAAATCCCTGGTGAATTTGCAGAGACGTAAGGAGTAGCATTGATAAGGATGACCACGTCACTCGGGGTTCCAAAGAGAGTAATTTATCTATTTGCAGGGAAAAGTTGCAACGAAATATGTTTTCACAAATGTCTGGTGCTCTTCACAGAAGTGGCAATTAAATATAAAATAAATAGCACATTATACTGACTGAAAATGAAAAAACATGCCCTTAATTTTGCATGGCACACCACGTAAACGTAGGAGGACATTCGCAAATTAGTGTCCTGCATCCTTCGCAGCTTGGCAAAAATCCCTGGTGAATTTGCAGAGACGTAAGGAGTAGCATTGATAAGGATGACCACGTCACTCGGGGTTCCAAAGAGAGTAATTTATCTATTTGCAGGGAAAAGTTGCAACGAAATATGTTTTCACAAATGTCTGGTGCTCTTCACAGAAGTGGCAATTAAATATAAAATAAATAGCACATTATACTGACTGAAAATGAAAAAACATGCCCTTAATTTTGCATGGCACACCACGTAAACGTAGGAGGACATTCGCAAATTAGTGTCCTGCATCCTTCGCAGCTTGGCAAAAATCCCTGGTGAATTTGCAGAGACGTAAGGAGTAGCATTGATAAGGATGACCACGTCACTCGGGGTTCCAAAGAGAGTAATTTATTTATTTGCGGGCAAAAGTTGCAACGAAATATGTTTTCACAAATGTCTGGTGCTCTTCACAGAAGTGGCAATTAAATATAAAATAAATAGCACATTATACTGACTGAAAATGAAAAAACATGCCCTTAATTTTGCATGGCACACCACGTAAACGTAGGAGGACATTCGCAAATTAGTGTCCTGCATCCTTCGCAGCTTGGCAAAAATCCCTGGTGAATTTGCAGAGACGTAAGGAGTAGCATTGATAAGGATGACCACGTCACTCGGGGTTCCAAAGAGAGTAATTTATCTATTTGCGGGCAAAAGTTGCAACGAAATATGTTTTCACAAATGTCTGGTGCTCTTCACAGAAGTGGCAATTAAATATAAAATAAATAGCACATTATACTGACTGAAAATGAAAAAACATGCCCTTAATTTTGCATGGCACACCACGTAAACGTAGGAGGACATTCGCAAATTAGTGTCCTGCATCCTTCGCAGCTTGGCAAAAATCCCTGGTGAATTTGCAGAGACGTAAGGAGTAGCATTGATAAGGATGACCACGTCACTCGGGGTTCCAAAGAGAGTAATTTATTTATTTGCGGGCAAAAGTTGCAACGAAATATGTTTTCACAAATGTCTGGTGCTCTTCACAGAAGTGGCAATTAAATATAAAATAAATAGCACATTATACTGACTGAAAATGAAAAAACATGCCCTTAATTTTGCATGGCACACCACGTAAACGTAGGAGGACATTCGCAAATTAGTGTCCTGCATCCTTCGCAGCTTGGCAAAAATCCCTGGTGAATTTGCAGAGACGTAAGGAGTAGCATTGATAAGGATGACCACGTCACTCGGGGTTCCAAAGAGAGTAATTTATTTATTTGCGGGCAAAAGTTGCAACGAAATATGTTTTCACAAATGTCTGGTGCTCTTCACAGAAGTGGCAATTAAATATAAAATAAATAGCACATTATACTGACTGAAAATGAAAAAACATGCCCTTAATTTTGCATGGCACACCACGTAAACGTAGGAGGACATTCGCAAATTAGTGTCCTGCATCCTTCGCAGCTTGGCAAAAATCCCTGGTGAATTTGCAGAGACGTAAGGAGTAGCATTGATAAGGATGACCACGTCACTCGGGGTTCCAAAGAGAGTAATTTATCTATTTGCGGGCAAAAGTTGCAACGAAATATGTTTTCACAAATGTCTGGTGCTCTTCACAGAAGTGGCAATTAAATATAAAATAAATAGCACATTATACTGACTGAAAATGAAAAAACATGCCCTTAATTTTGCATGGCACACCACGTAAACGTAGGAGGACATTCGCAAATTAGTGTCCTGCATCCTTCGCAGCTTGGCAAAAATCCCTGGTGAATTTGCAGAGACGTAAGGAGTAGCATTGATAAGGATGACCACGTCACTCGGGGTTCCAAAGAGAGTAATTTATTTATTTGCGGGCAAAAGTTGCAACGAAATATGTTTTCACAAATGTCTGGTGCTCTTCACAGAAGTGGCAATTAAATATAAAATAAATAGCACATTATACTGACTGAAAATGAAAAAACATGCCCTTAATTTTGCATGGCACACCACGTAAACGTAGGAGGACATTCGCAAATTAGTGTCCTGCATCCTTCGCAGCTTGGCAAAAATCCCTGGTGAATTTGCAGAGACGTAAGGAGTAGCATTGATAAGGATGACCACGTCACTCGGGGTTCCAAAGAGAGTAATTTATCTATTTGCGGGCAAAAGTTGCAACGAAATATGTTTTCACAAATGTCTGGTGCTCTTCACAGAAGTGGCAATTAAATATAAAATAAATAGCACATTATACTGACTGAAAATGAAAAAACATGCCCTTAATTTTGCATGGCACACCACGTAAACGTAGGAGGACATTCGCAAATTAGTGTCCTGCATCCTTCGCAGCTTGGCAAAAATCCCTGGTGAATTTGCAGAGACGTAAGGAGTAGCATTGATAAGGATGACCACGTCACTCGGGGTTCCAAAGAGAGTAATTTATTTATTTGCGGGCAAAAGTTGCAACGAAATATGTTTTCACAAATGTCTGGTGCTCTTCACAGAAGTGGCAATTAAATATAAAATAAATAGCACATTATACTGACTGAAAATGAAAAAACATGCCCTTAATTTTGCATGGCACACCACGTAAACGTAGGAGGACATTCGCAAATTAGTGTCCTGCATCCTTCGCAGCTTGGCAAAAATCCCTGGTGAATTTGCAGAGACGTAAGGAGTAGCATTGATAAGGATGACCACGTCACTCGGGGTTCCAAAGAGAGTAATTTATTTATTTGCGGGCAAAAGTTGCAACGAAATATGTTTTCACAAATGTCTGGTGCTCTTCACAGAAGTGGCAATTAAATATAAAATAAATAGCACATTATACTGACTGAAAATGAAAAAACATGCCCTTAATTTTGCATGGCACACCACGTAAACGTAGGAGGACATTCGCAAATTAGTGTCCTGCATCCTTCGCAGCTTGGCAAAAATCCCTGGTGAATTTGCAGAGACGTAAGGAGTAGCATTGATAAGGATGACCACGTCACTCGGGGTTCCAAAGAGAGTAATTTATTTATTTGCGGGCAAAAGTTGCAACGAAATATGTTTTCACAAATGTCTGGTGCTCTTCACAGAAGTGGCAATTAAATATAAAATAAATAGCACATTATACTGACTGAAAATGAAAAAAACATGCCCTTAATTTTGCATGGCACACCACGTAAACGTAGGAGGACATTCGCAAATTAGTGTCCTGCATCCTTCGCAGCTTGGCAAAAATCCCTGGTGAATTTGCAGAGACGTAAGGAGTAGCATTGATAAGGATGACCACGTCACTCGGGGTTCCAAAGAGAGTAATTTATTTATTTGCGGGCAAAAGTTGCAACGAAATATGTTTTCACAAATGTCTGGTGCTCTTCACAGAAGTGGCAATTAAATATAAAATAAATAGCACATTATACTGACTGAAAATGAAAAAACATGCCCTTAATTTTGCATGGCACACCACGTAAACGTAGGAGGACATTCGCAAATTAGTGTCCTGCATCCTTCGCAGCTTGGCAAAAATCCCTGGTGAATTTGCAGAGACGTAAGGAGTAGCATTGATAAGGATGACCACGTCACTCGGGGTTCCAAAGAGAGTAATTTATTTATTTGCGGGCAAAAGTTGCAACGAAATATGTTTTCACAAATGTCTGGTGCTCTTCACAGAAGTGGCAATTAAATATAAAATAAATAGCACATTATACTGACTGAAAATGAAAAAACATGCCCTTAATTTTGCATGGCACACCACGTAAACGTAGGAGGACATTCGCAAATTAGTGTCCTGCATCCTTCGCAGCTTGGCAAAAATCCCTGGTGAATTTGCAGAGACGTAAGGAGTAGCATTGATAAGGATGACCACGTCACTCGGGGTTCCAAAGAGAGTAATTTATTTATTTGCGGGCAAAAGTTGCAACGAAATATGTTTTCACAAATGTCTGGTGCTCTTCA
The DNA here is from genome assembly GCF_037126465.1 of Ornithodoros turicata. Lineage (NCBI taxonomy): Eukaryota > Metazoa > Arthropoda > Arachnida > Ixodida > Argasidae > Ornithodoros > Ornithodoros turicata. Next base: position 26,280,958 of record NC_088204.1, on the reverse strand, counting down.
CAGAAGTGGCAATTAAATATAAAATAAATAGCACATTATACTGACTGAAAATGAAAAAACATGCCCTTAATTTTGCATGGCACACCACGTAAACGTAGGAGGACATTCGCAAATTAGTGTCCTGCATCCTTCGCAGCTTGGCAAAAATCCCTGGTGAATTTGCAGAGACGTAAGGAGTAGCATTGATAAGGATGACCACGTCACTCGGGGTTCCAAAGAGAGTAATTTATTTATTTGCGGGCAAAAGTTGCAACGAAATATGTTTTCACAAATGTCTGGTGCTCTTCACAGAAGTGGCAATTAAATATAAAATAAATAGCACATTATACTGACTGAAAATGAAAAAACATGCCCTTAATTTTGCATGGCACACCACGTAAACGTAGGAGGACATTCGCAAATTAGTGTCCTGCATCCTTCGCAGCTTGGCAAAAATCCCTGGTGAATTTGCAGAGACGTAAGGAGTAGCATTGATAAGGATGACCACGTCACTCGGGGTTCCAAAGAGAGTAATTTATTTATTTGCGGGCAAAAGTTGCAACGAAATATGTTTTCACAAATGTCTGGTGCTCTTCACAGAAGTGGCAATTAAATATAAAATAAATAGCACATTATACTGACTGAAAATGAAAAAAACATGCCCTTAATTTTGCATGGCACACCACGTAAACGTAGGAGGACATTCGCAAATTAGTGTCCTGCATCCTTCGCAGCTTGGCAAAAATCCCTGGTGAATTTGCAGAGACGTAAGGAGTAGCATTGATAAGGATGACCACGTCACTCGGGGTTCCAAAGAGAGTAATTTATTTATTTGCGGGCAAAAGTTGCAACGAAATATGTTTTCACAAATGTCTGGTGCTCTTCACAGAAGTGGCAATTAAATATAAAATAAATAGCACATTATACTGACTGAAAATGAAAAAACATGCCCTTAATTTTGCATGGCACACCACGTAAACGTAGGAGGACATTCGCAAATTAGTGTCCTGCATCCTTCGCAGCTTGGCAAAAATCCCTGGTGAATTTGCAGAGACGTAAGGAGTAGCATTGATAAGGATGACCACGTCACTCGGGGTTCCAAAGAGAGTAATTTATTTATTTGCGGGCAAAAGTTGCAACGAAATATGTTTTCACAAATGTCTGGTGCTCTTCACAGAAGTGGCAATTAAATATAAAATAAATAGCACATTATACTGACTGAAAATGAAAAAACATGCCCTTAATTTTGCATGGCACACCACGTAAACGTAGGAGGACATTCGCAAATTAGTGTCCTGCATCCTTCGCAGCTTGGCAAAAATCCCTGGTGAATTTGCAGAGACGTAAGGAGTAGCATTGATAAGGATGACCACGTCACTCGGGGTTCCAAAGAGAGTAATTTATCTATTTGCAGGGAAAAGTTGCAACGAAATATGTTTTCACAAATGCCTCGTGCCGTAGGACGTAGGCCAGGCATGGTAAACATCTTTGTTGTCATGAGTAACGTCTGAACTTTATGTATGATGTCACAGTTGTCATTGGCACAACTGGCATTGCTATCTGGCGTCGCATATCACTGCATCCAGCTTTACAGTCATGTGTGCCCCCTTGAACTGGATACCCTTGGTCATGAGAAGCTGCACTTCCTCCAGAAACGGCGTCAGAAATGTGTCAAGATTCGGTGGCTTCCCTTTACCACAATACAGGCTCACTAAAAATGGCTCTTGATTGCTATGATTTGCTACCCTGCATAAAATGGGCCAAAGCACGTTGAAGAACTTTTATACAGGGGGAGGCCGTCAATATTTGCTTGCAAATGGATTTCGCTGGGGAAAATCCCCACTCCAATGCACTCCAAAATACCAGCGTCCAATCCGAAGTGGGCAAATGTGCCATCATGTTGCAAAGGAGCTCTTCTTTGCGTCCCTAGTATGGTTCTGGCGTCTGTTGGAATGTCGTGACCGCAGAACGTCAAGAGGGCGGCGATATCCTTTACGCAGGCATGCGTCAGATTATGCTTGAGGGAAATCCTTGCTAGTCTCGAGACTGCGCTGTCCTCAAAATTTTCTTCATGACTTTCACAATGCTCCGCTGCTACATCGTCACTTAACTCGTCCCGCTAGAGCTCAGAGTCCGTCTCAATCGTAACTAGATGGTGAACGCTTGTTTTATAATCTGCATCAAAATGTTCAGCTTCTGATTGCGGATGAGTGCCTCGTTCACACGTATGAAGCGAGTTACTGTTCACTATTTCACTCACAGTGTCTTCTAACTCCCTTCGCAATGCACGGTATCGACTCCACCTAGACATGATGCATGCATTTCACACGGAACATGTAATAACTAAAAACCGCTAATGACTTGGAAAGAGGCACAACCGACGAAAACCAGCGGCAACACAAACGTCGTAACGACTGCGGAAGCAACACGGGATGATGATGATGCTTTCACACATTTCATAGAGATGTTGGACACAAAACAGAGACACTTTGTTGTAGTTTTCGCTCAAAGTTTGCATTTCTTGCTAGATTTTATCTTCTTTGCGAACAAATCTTCAAATCACAACATCACAATCTGTAGCAGCATTTCGGCTTCCTGTTCCGGGAATCCCGCCTTCCTGTATTGCGCGTGTTGTTATTAGCGGCGTTTTTGTTCTGGCTCTCTTGATATCTGTTGTCTATCCCGCTTCGTTTGATATATACTGTACCTTTTGTGCTGTGCAGAGTATGTGCAGTGTTTTTTGTGAGTCTGGTACCTAGTATAGCGGCGTCATTGTAAGTTGCGGAAGTTTCTGTGCAAATTCCTCGATATGGCACCTGTATCATCAAAGCAGCAGGAGACGCACAAAATGAGGTGAGCTTTCGTGAAAGTTACCATTATTTATTTTTTGTTTTAACGTCCTCATGTACTTCAGCAAAACCTGCACCGTGGTCAAGTTCACTCAGGGTCAGAACGAAACCGTGGAATTCGTTCCCACAAAATGGATCGTCGGCGGAAAGTTGTGCCTGTGGCCGGCAGGCAAACCGAATTCACGATTCACACAGATGATAAAGGACCGCTGCGATCCTGAAGATGACTGGACGCTGTGCGCGTGTGTGTGCATGGCATCTTTCAGTAAGTTTATTTAATACTTGATACATGATGGCCCCACACTTGGAATATATGGCAAAATGTTTGCTTATTGGATACTTCAAAAATGTGATTATTGGTCGTCTGAACACTATTGTTGGAATGCATGTTCTTCGTGCCAGACAGTTACAAAAGAGCAAAGAAAAATGCTAGGGGGCAGAATATACTTCTCACCTAGATACTGAATCCAGTGAAGAGGAGGATGCAGGTACCCAGGATACAGGTCCAGGTACCCATCTCAGGCACACTTATTGTAGGCGTGTGTTATATGAAATGTGTTCTTTTCTTCAGCCAATGTAATCCCTCCACCGAGGAAGAGGTTGCGGTTGCCATCACCACGTAGGCAATACTTCTCGCTTTTAATGATTGTGTTCTTTTTTTCTTCTTTGTGTGTGTGTGTTATGTGCATGCTGTGTTGTGTTGTATGACGCACAGTAGCATTTTTTTTTTGCAGGTCGTGATGTAAGACACCTGAACGGCAGTCCTCGTAAGTATTAACTAGTTTATTGTCGAAAATTGGTGTTGATCTCAACCAAAAGAGGTATTGGAGAGAAGGGCTTGCATCATCTAAAATGTGGTAAACCAGTAATTCAAGTTTTAAACAAGTGTGCTGATGGAACTGTATGATAGAACCCGTGCACGCTTAATTCAGCTTAATTGCTTTTAATACAAAGGCACCGTGACACCACCGCCTCCTCCGAGCAGCGGGCCCGTCGCACATCTGCCTTCATCAAGCAGCAGGCCTGCGACGCCGTCGCCCCTTCCAAGCAGTGTTTGGTCCAGCCATGATGCACCCTTCCAAGGACACTGTAAGCCCCACTGATATTACAAGTATGTATCTTCTTTCGTACTGTAGCCTAGAAACAGCCCCCTAGCATGTTCATTGCTATATCATGAGCATATATTTCAGGCTCTTCACCAGGCAACACCAACACTCAGACACTAGCTCAAAATGCTGAAGTGTGCGTTACGCGTAAGTCACATGACGGCTTCTACGGGCTGCTTTAAATTTGCTGAGTGACAGCATCATGAGATGTAAACAGCAAGCAGTATATTATGCATGCAGTGTGACAGCTGTGAGTGAATGTTTCCCATCATTTATCAGAAGCATAACTGTCACTGTCAGCGTCTTCTCATCTGCCGATGTGCTCTTTGCACGTGGAGATGGTTTTTTAAATGTGTGCAGACCAGAGCCTTGCGCATGCTCTGGCTCTGTAGGTCACCTGCGCTCATCGTTCTTTCGCAGAAGCTTGTTATATTCATTGTAGGTACTTGTAGGTACATTTAAGTTACTTGTGAAAGCTGTACTGTCATATGATAATTTGCTTATCCAGCTTGTGTGTGACTTCTCCATAAGAAAATGCAACCTAAATTGTTTGCATTCGCTCTAGGTGGACCGTCTTGCTATTGTTGGGGGCAGTACGCTCACTGACGTCGTGCGACTCATTATGGAGACGTGCTCCAGAAAGGCCTTGCAACAGCAGGTGACAGTTGAAGGCCGTAACGGCAAAAAGGCCTTCAAGGGCACGCAATTGTTCGCGTGCATAATTGGTGAGTAATATATGGCATGGTTGTTTCCATTTGCTTTTGCTTTGTATTACATATCTTTCCTAACCATAGAAACCTTAAGTAGTTCCGGCAATACATAGTCTGTCTTTAGTTTTTGTTTTAATCTGCTCTGTGACAGTGCATTGTTATGTCTTCAGTGCTATGGCACCTGATTGAACTACGTACCATAAAGATGCTTTTGCTGTTATTGGACAGATTATTTCTAGCCATTTGCATGAACAGAAGTCCCAGAATAATATTCATGTCATGAACTTCAGCATATTTGCCAGTTTTCCAAGCACATGTTGCCTGGAGAGAACAGTTTCTCTGCATAGTATTTGTTGGAATTAAATATTACGTAGAGGGCTGTCGAAATGCAGGCACTGCACCCTGTGGTTGTATGTTGCTATGATGATGAGCAACGTCAACAACAGCAGCAGAGACGTGCACCAGAAACTCCCTTCAGGGGATACACATCACTTCACTTGTATGCTTGGTGAGTGGTGTTTGGGTGGTTTTCCTCGGCTGCAGGTCATATGCTGCATGATGACTGCAGTAGAGCCTCATATAATACCAATGACAGTGTAATTGGTTATGTCATCATAGTTGCAATTTTTGTAACATCTGCTTGCAGAAGAATGAAAAAAAACTATATATATATATGGATATATAGTGTAAATTTCTGTGGATGAGGGATGCTTCTCCCTTGCCAGTCCCTGGATGTGGCATATGCATTTTCCGCAAGGTAATTAATCTGTTGTTGTGTTTGTTTTTCAAAAGTGGCTGTCCACAAGCGCATGCAGTCCCTGGGCATCACGGTCACAGACAAGGAAATAACTGCCCGTATTGGCAGGTATTTGACGTGCGCCATTGACCGGGAAGGTGGTCGAAAGGAAAGACTGCATTCAAAACAGTAAATAAAAATATATGGTATTTTTCCTCAGACTTGCCTGTCTGTTGTGTTTTTTCGGGATCAGCAAGATGAAATACACAATTATCCAGCACGGCACACAGCACAAATATGAATATACAAATTAAGTCGGCTTGACATCACCTACACAGCGGCAGATTTTGTCTGTATCATGTCGGCATATGACATCGGGCCAACTCCGGCACATGATGTCGGGCCAACTCCGGCACACGACGTCGGGCCAACTCCGGCACACGACGTCGGGCCAACTCCGGCGGATGTTGCAGACCGGACATCGGACCGACATTGGGAATGTCCGTAGATGCACATCGGTCCGATGTCGGTCCGATGTCTGCGTGCTGCTTGGGAGGTGCCCGCACTTTATTAGCGTTCGTTGTACTGAGCGATTATCTTGCGACTGCAACGAAATGCATGAGACCTGTATACCAGGTAGCAAACTTGGTAGGTAGTGAACGTGAAGGCGCAAATATGACATGGCCACCTCACATATGGTCATAACGGCTCACGGACAACAGGAATCACTGCTTCAGCGGTTTCGGGTAACCGTTCCCCATGTTGACCCGGTTTTCGTGCGCCATTGGGATAGCTCCCTAATCAGACATGTCCCCATATAAAGTGCGGACTTCAAGGGCATACTGCTCAGCTGCGGGTGCTTCAGAATAAGTCGTAAAGCGCACTCCGAATTGCGCCGGACATACACTACAGCGATTTTGAGAAAGTGATGCTAGAAAGTGCACGGAGACCGGCCTGCCGTGTATCGACAAGCTGTGTTGTGACCCGATCTCATTCTTCAAGACTCTCTGCAGCACTTATCTTTCTAGGTATCAAGTATCGGCATCTCTCCACTGTAAGTGCCTCGTCTAGCCAGACCACCGTAGAGAGTAAGGCATTAATTTTCTTTCCTTTTTCTAGACAAACCAAATCAGGTAACCCATCCGGTACGACGGTATACATGGCGAGCATTCCAGGGGTACTTTCCTGCTCAGTGTACGGGTAGCACCAATCTACGTAGAAGCACAAACCTAATAATTCAATTTTGTCCGATCAACCGTGTAGCAGTGTGTACATGTAACAGTCGAACGCCAAGCATAAAAAGACATTTTTGTATTGTGTCTTCCGCATTGTTCTTCCGCCAAGCAATATGTAATTTTGAATCATCACCCAATACCGTGCGTGACGGCAAGATACCCAGGATTATTTGTTAATGAGTCGAAATTTACTTTTGGCCGTGTAGACGGTGGCGGGGCTAATGAAAGAGCTCGCCGTTGTGGGCCTCGAAAGGTGATCAACGGCACGAGTAACGCTCTGGTGGAATGTGCGTCCTGGGCCGACTTCCAAGGGAACTGTGCCGACATATGTCCGACAGAGTCTGAGGAAAACCCAGGAAAACCCTAGACAGCACCGCCTGCACCTCGTACCTCCCTGTCTGGACGTGGCAAGGCCAGCACGCTAACCACCAAGCCACGCGAGCTGTGCTGTATAGACAGCCAACATGCTCAACGTTTCGCCGGCTGAATCATACTTTCCTCCTATCATTAAATCACGTTACAGATTAGCCGATGTCATTTTTAGGAAAAAAAAAATCTTTCGAGGAGCAAGACTGCTCCACGACCGAACTGACCGCGACCGGAGAGACATCAATGAAAATAAGAAATACAAATGGGGAGCCACAGCTCGCGTTGGTACGGCCATGTGTTTCGGTGACGTAATGACATTGTCATTTAGCCTGTATGCAGATAAACAGTGAACAACGAATGCGGGAATTATATAACATTCTTGTTTCCGACTGACCGCCTGTTGTGGTACGAAGTGTTCCCGGAGCAAACGTACCTATATATGCATAGACGCGAGTCACGTAAAATACCTATGTCGCTAAAATTCCAGTGTGGAGTTTCCTGTTCGTTGATTGAAACCACACATAAAATGGCAATGTTCTTCCTCTTGCCAATACCCCGCCTAGAAAGTCATTAATAAGACCATTGCTTCAAGCTTCGAGGCTTCAAATATATGAGAGCGACTTATAGGATGGGAGTAGATTACTTTCATCATGCCGGCACTTCAAGATCCTTATCGCGTGCTCTACAACCGCCACTCCCGTACAACAACTTTCTCTCTCGAACTTCCTGTTTCCTTCGTAGTAATAAAGATATGAGCAGCTCATCTATTAAGGTTGGTGGCGAACTTTTTCTTTATTCCGCGTTAGCGCCGCGAAGCAACTGTGGCTATGGGCGGCGTACAGATGTGGACAGATGGAGAGAGGACAGCAGGAAGGAGTGGGGGGACAGGGGGTTAGTATGCGTCCTAGGCCGACTTTAGGGTAACTCTGCCGACATTCGTCTGGAAAGTCTTCGGAAAACCCAGGAAAAACCTCAGACAGCACAGTCGGTGACAGGATTCCAACCCACCACCTCCCAGTCTTCAGCACGACCTTGGGTGGCGGAATTAAAGCCACGCCAACGCCTCCTATATTACTACAATGCCTGTCCGATCGCCGATTCCCCACGCGACGACCCTCTCCCTGCTGGTGCAGAGGGCGCCACTGCCCGTGAACTCGCTGTCGTCTGTTATGGAAGTGGCGCGAACTAGTCCGTTTTTGAAAAATGCGGTGCTGTCTTGTGCCATTCTGCAAGTCCAATTCAAAGAAAAAGGAGCCAGGTTTGTCATTTCATGAGGTGCCTTCCGACCTCGAATTGCGAAAACAATGGCTTAAAGTGGTTTCAAGGAAAATCTGGGTGCCCAACTCAACCTCCAACTGCTCGGTCGTGCGCAGTAAGCACTTCCTGTTAAGCGACTTCAAGGAAGGTGGGAAAATCCGCCAACTGAAAAAGGGAGCTGTGCCCACTATGTTTCCTGGATATCCCACACGCAACCCATTCACTGCACCGTGCTCGTTGACAGCAACATTAGAAAGCGGAAGCTTGATCATCCGACAGCGGAAAATCGGCGTGTGAAACCAAGCTTGTCCTCGTCCTTCTATGACATTACGACTCATACGGAGCACCAAGAGGACGATGAACAGCAGCAGGAGCAGCCAGAGGTGGGGTCTATACGTGAAGGTGCTCCAGTGCTTGCAGCTATGGAACCTCAATTTCAATCATCCCAAGTCTAGCAGTCTAGAGGACTCCGTTGCCGAGGGCCCGTGCACATCGTTTGCTGCTCTCCATAACAGCCCGAGACCTATTCCTATTCACATCCTATTCTCTTCCAGCCAGAGTAATCAGAGCGTCTGGCACACAGACTCGACCAGTGTCCATATCATACACAGAGCGAAGGAAATGGCGTGTAAAAGAAATGAGACTCAGGACGCGCATGCGACATCTTGAGCAAACTGTCGACAAATATAAAACCGAGCTGAGAAGACTGAAGGAGGAGTGCCACGTCAGCTCATTTCTGGACGTTGTGAGCGATTCTGAGGACAACAACCCCCCCCCCCCTATCCGCGCTACTCTCCTTCTCAACCAGGTTAATTGTCAACTATAGCAAAAAGAGGTCGACATGGTCGGAACCTACCGTACGCTACAGTATAATATTGAGAACCTTGTCTCCAAAGTGTTACGAATATATGAGGGGACATTTCTTCAAAATGCCGTCGAGAACGACCTTCCAGAGGTATACAGGGACAACGTGTGGTGACGGTGGTTTGGTACAAAGCCGACTTCGAGTGGAGTTACAGGCGCTCACCACTCTGCAGTCTAAGCTCTGCAGTCTCGTTGTTGACGAGATGAAAATAAAAGAAAAGTTAGAGTACCTGAAGCAACGTGACACCTTCTTAGGCGACGTAGACATGAGTGCAGAGCTAAGCTACCTACACGCCAATGATGACGAACTTGCAAACTCGTTGCTTTGCTACCTCATATGTGGACTCTCCGCAAAGTTTAAAATACCTGTGAGATATTTCCTGACTCGCGGGAGTAGCGGAGCGCAAATAGCAGAAGCCACAACTCACGTGATAAGAATGGTGGAAGAATGCGGATTTGAGGTTGTGCGTCTGGTGTCAGACAAGCACAAAGCAAATGTTGCAGCGATGGACATTTTATGTTGGGGACGGGCAGTACACTGTGCACCCCACCTAGCTGACCCTCGCCAAAAATTATTTTTCGCATTTGATCAGAGCCATATAATCAAGAACGTGAGGTCTTAGCTGCTTGCAAGGGACATTGGCGGCAACGGACAAATATCTTCCCGGTTCCTCAAGGAACTGTACAGGTTACAAAAACAATCCATTGTAAAGCCTGTCCGATTTCTCACACGGAAACATATCTACCCGTCCAATGTTGAAAAAATGAATGTACGGACAGTCATCCAGATATTTTCTCCGCAAGTGACTGCAGCCCTTAACTACATGAAGGTAGAGGCTGGGCACACCTGCGATCTAGTCTTTGCATCAGCTGGGCCAACAATACAATTCATGGAAACCATCCGCAGGTGGTTTGTTCTGCTGCACGTAAGCAATTGCACCCAGAACATCGGCCAAAGACACCCTGACACGAAAGAATTCAGGGACGTGGGGGACCCAAGGCTGCAGTGGCTGGAGACCACGTTTCTGGATTATATCGAAAATTTGTGGACTGAGAGCTCACCGCAGAATTTTCTAACAAAAGAGACACACAACGCTCTGGTGTTTACAACACACTCTAACGTTGCCTGCATCCGCTTCCTCCTTTCTGAAAAGCAGTTCGCGTTTGTGCTCACGAGAAAATTTTCTAGTGACCTAATCGAAGCACTCTTTTGGTTTTTGCGTCGTACAGCGGGGTGCAATGACGCGATGGACGTAAAAACAGTGCTCAGCGGACTAGAAAAAATGCTGAAGACAGGCATCGTGGCATCCTCGCAAGCAAGCAACGTGAACAGTTCGGACAGCTACCTCAGCGCAGCGCTTGTTTCGACCACCAGCGAAGCCAGTGTTTCACAGGGGAACCCCGAAAACAGGAAGTTCATGGTTGATGCCAAGGCGAGGCTGAAGGAACTGTCTCTGTCTACTGTGCCTTATCTTCCAAACCCCATCGCTGGCAGCATCGCGTACATAGGAGGCTACATTGCTCGTGTTGTCGCAGAAAAAGTGCCGTGCGAAAAATGCATTGCGATTATGCAGAAACCAAATGGAAATGCTGCAGCAGAAGGGCTCATCTCCTACCAGGACCGAGGGGGTCTGCTTTACCCGACCCTGGAACTTGTCCGCGTGCTCATGGCGTTAAAACGCAATTCGGAACTTCTCTTGCAAAACAGGAAAAACTCTACCGAATGTGGAGCAAACGATTCCCGCAATCGGACACGCATTATAGTAATATAGGAGCCGTTGGCCGCGCAAACATTTGAGTAACTTCGTATTGGTGTTCCCATAACATGTCCTGGCGTTATCAGCGAGCTTGTACCATGTATGTATTTAAGTAACAACTCGTAACTACGGCCCTTTATTGCATAAAAGAGCTCCAAGTAAGCGTGCAATGTAGCTTGCGTAATATACCACGTATTCAGTACCTTCACTCAACGACACATTTCTGATCTCATACCTTCGTCCTGATGCTCCGCTCATCATCGAAGCCAACCCATTGGTTACCGAGGAAGGCGTACGGGACCAGCTGTTCATCGTCCCATACATATTCGGCTCCATTCTTCAGCATGTCGCAAACCTATTAAACAGAGTGGTGAAAAAGAAGACGGTATAGGTCCTCCAGCAGCACATATTTTGCATGAGTTTCTTTCCTGAACTGGCATTCTGAGGATTGTACCCCCCAAAGATGAGCATCTCTCGTGTTCGTCACGCAACATATCATGCCGCATCATCAACGTGGTTGACGAGATCATTAATAATTAACAGACGTCCCTGGCAGACTTTACCGAGTTGAACGTACATGAGGCCTCCAAGTGAGGCTGATGACGATATGCGCGCCGTCAGTAAGTTACCTCATAATAAGCGAGGAAGCCAGCTTCCTTGGTAAATTGACCTGCTTCTCCGCCTCCCGCTGAAGGCGCGTTCATGCCATTCTTGCTGGGGTTGGCCAGGGTGAATGTCCTGCCATAGGTGCCCGTGCCAACAACCAGCTTGTCCTTCGGAGCACCCATTCGTTCCCACATCTTCACACCGAAATCCTGCACGAGAGAAAGAAAAAAAGACATGTTTTTTTGTGTGTTTTTATTCGGTGTTAGCGCCGTGGAGCAGGTCTGGCTATGAGCGGCGCACAGATGTGGGCACCTGGAGAAAGGAGAGCTGGAAGGAGTGGGGGACAGGGTGTCAGTATTCGTCCTGGGACGACTTCAAGGGGAACTCTGCCGACATTCGTCTGGAAAGTCTTCGGAAAACCCAGGTAAGACCTCAGACAGCAGAGCCGGTGGTAGGATTCGAACCCACCACCACCCAGTCTCCAGCGCGACCTTGGCTACCACCAAAGAGCGGGGCGCCTTAACCCCCTCGGCCATGCCGCTGGTAATATCAGAAGTGATGTACATTGAAATATATCATAACGGAAAAATGCATTTACACATGATGCACCACCCGAGACGGTTTCTTAAACGCGGGCGTGAACGAGAGGGAGTTGAAATCAACAAATTCAAACCAACTTGGAAGGGCGGGACGTGTCCATCACGGTACTCTAGTCTACTCTGCGGTTGTTCGTGGGCGCCATAAACATAAGAATTGAATGGAATTAAATTGAACTCTGTTATTTCTAAAGTCCTTAATTTGTCCTCAACGAAAACTATGCGCAACAAATTAGCCGATTACGTGGGCTGTGGTATATCGCGCATGTGTATAGAGTTATACGACATATAACTCACATGTGTGGGAACTACTAAAATAGCACACAGTCAAACTTACAAGGCAGAGTTGTTTCCTCCAAGTTGTTTCGTTAGCCTGTGCGTACAGAGGACTGTTGTGTCCCGTAACAGAATCCCATTTCCCATGGAAGTCGTAGGACATGACGTTGAGGAAGTCGACGTAAGCAGCTACAGCTGGAACATCATAGCCCGTCTTGATGGTCTCGGCTCCGGCGGACACAGCAGCTGTGAGCAACAGACGAGGAAGCTTCTTCTCTTTGGCCTCGGCTTCGAAGGCTTCCCGAAGTTCCTGCGTGTACCCATATAGTAGATGTCGCCTCAGTGCATGCGCATTGAACACGGAGGTAGTGACTTCAACTGCACTCCCGGAATGAGCATATAGTCCTTGTGACGGAGTAACTGAACTATGAATGTGTAATAGCATCCCTAAGAGGTTTCCTTGTCATTAATCTCATGAGATGTATTACTGCATTATTTGCTCACATAGATTGCCTGTGCATGTTCACTTTGTTGTTGACGAGTACAATAACTTGGATGCATGAATGCACACAATAACATGCGTAAAGAGTAAATTTTACTTTGAGAGACGGCAGTTGAAAGACAGGGAGTGTCGGCGACACGAATCGAACACACACCTCTCTGATTGTCCAGGTCAGACCATTAAGAACAGTATAGTGGTTGAATGTTAAGATGTTTCAATTTCTCATACTGGCTAGGACATACACTGACCTGGATATAAACAAAGCTCGTGACAAGAAGCGACGTTACAAAAGAAAATGTTTGTCATCCTTCGCACTACAAAGTGGAAGAGTTAGCGAGCAATAAAGCTATTTAGACCCTCTTTTACACTTCCCAACCGACGTACTTTGACAAGTTGAACGAAGTTCTTCTTGTCATCTCCACCCCTAGGGAACTCCCAGTCAAGGTCAAGTCCGTCAAAGTTACGACGACGAAGGAAATTGATGGCACTAAAGATGAAGAGTCGACGATTGTAGCTGTTGGCAGCCATCTCTTTAAAGCGTTGCGTGCCGAAGGACCAGCCTCCTGAAACACAGAAGAGAAGAATGCGCTTTGGTGCTGTCCTTACTTGCGTGCGAAGAACACCTGACAAGTGACACAGAAAGCTGAATGATAGCGATTTCAAATTACAAGAGGCGAGACCCAAAGGAGCTGCGAAGAGATTTCTGTCGAACGCTAAAAGCGATGTACAGTGACAGCTGAACTGGTTACTGGTTCAAAATCGATTGTGTTCCTCAATTGTAATAACTTACGCCTTTGATGAACATCACACGCCTTGGAGAATAGGGCGGCAAAACGTTCCCAACGACTTGCCATTCTGTAGCAGTAAACATTCCAAACATTGAACGTCTTGGGAGTTCTTATGAGAAGCTTAGAAACTGCGGGTTGCAGTTAACAGTTCTGACAGTGTCACAAACCGGCAGTGCGCTCTGTATCAACGTTCCGATGTACTCCACTCTCAAGTTAATTTGATGTATTTTTTTGATGCGCTTCAAAGTAGCCGAAAAACAATGTCGTGGTAACGATCCCAATTCTTCGTGTGACGTCCTCGTTATGCTGATTCATATTTGACAGATTTGCAATACGTGAAATTTGAAATTTAACGCCATGTTCGTTCCATGTCAGGCCTGTAACATTGCTACACGCCAGCAGTTCAGCTGGTCTTTTTGTTGGTTCTATAATATCATACACTTTGGTAAGAACATTTGTTGGTGTCGGCAGCTCTCACTCTCCGCTTTGGTGAGATGTCCCCCGGCTTTGCTAAAGGAACAGATACTTACCGACTGCAAGAAGAACCTTGAGCTTGGGGTTCTTCTTCTTCAGATCTACTGTGCGCTCGAACAGGCCCTTCTTGCCGTTCTTAGTGTCATCAGCAGCATCGAATGCGGATAACTTGTGCTTTTTCATCCACCCGAAGGCGTAGATGATGTGCGTACACAGCTCCGTATCGATGTCCTCTGGCAGGAATTTTCCGTCACCGACGCGATACTGAGCCCAGTTGGTGAAATAGCAGACAATCTTTTTGGAGTTGGCGCCTGTCGTGCCTATAAGGAAAAACAAACAGCACGTATTCAGATGAGGGTTCAATATAAACGACACAGCTGTCTACGTGACCAGTTCTGCATGTGTTGTAGCTATTCATTTGCTTGTCTGTCCCGGTTTCTCATTCAGCTTGTTCTGAGTCTAGTGCTACATGGTTGCGTTTCGTCAACTGCCTTCGCTTTTTTTTTTCTTGGCTAGTGCGCAGTTTCAGCCATCGGGTTACCCACAGTACTTAGAAAATGTGGAATCCAACATCACTGCGGAGATCGTCGGAGATACTGCAGGCTTTTAAGCTTCTGTGCCTTGAGACAACCCCTGCATATCAGGGGTATCATAATGCACTACAGCACAGAAAAAGTCCCCATGGTCCCGAGATTCGTCATAATTCATTACTGAATTTAAAAAGAAAAAGTATTGTAATAAAAGTTTGTCAGTGGACCACTCCGCACCTGAAGGCACGTTGGAAACTTGCTCTCGTCGAGGTATACAACCACTCGGCGTGTGTATGAGGACCCATTATAGCAACTAAGTGGAAAAATGCAAGCGAGTAATAACTACGTGTATATTTAGCTCTAGGTGAGAAATGGACCTCACGTGAGCCTTCATAATTTCTGCGTGGTTATCACGATGATCCTCCTGCTTGGAGTTGTCAACACCTGCGATATTTGTATGCATTTCAATGAATATGTGCCATCACACCAGTCGCTGATACGATTTATTTTTCTTTGTTCTCGCCTGGTATCGTTGGGCGACTGGTATGGTTTGGACAGGAAAAGGGAAAGTTTGGATAGGCCCATGAGTCAACGGCTTTGGAATATCTGTTTCAGCTGTTCGAAATAAAACGCAAACAAACCGCGCTCGTGCAAATACATCATGACCAATTATGCACTGTTTATTATTCATGCTGCTGACGTCATCTCTGACGTCATTTGCTTGCCGTCGTATAGTAGCCAGCGCAGCGGATGGATGGCGCCGGATCTGTAAAATGGCGGCTTCTGAAGACACGGGGGCCTATGTAAGTTTCGCTAACTGTCTACACCTTGACCGCAATTTCGTAGCGTCTCCTGCCTCCCGAAAACGAACAATCCCACTTCAGTATGCACAGTTGCAGCAGCGAGGCTTCCATGCTAGCGAAGTAGCTGTTCTTTGTCATCCAGACAACATTTTGACGTTCCGTGCCAGTTCTAACCGATGACTTTGAAACTATCACCGATGACGTGCAACTGGTCTTCCACTACAGTAGACAGGATGGTGGAGCCACCCATTATCAGCGCTTTAAACAGAGGATCACTTGCATCGCTTTTGTCCGATACTCCAATCGTATACATCGTCACTGGAACCTACACCGCTTACATAATTTCATTTTCGGCGCGACTTCTGGTAACAGTTGCAGCAGCAGCGAAGCTAGACGCCGAGCTCCGTAGCCGATCATTTGCCATCAAGTTTCCGATATTCCGTAGCAAGTGTAAAATACATCACTTCGTCCGTGAACAACGCCACCTAGATACAGAAAGGCCTTCTCAACACTCCCTCGCACGTGGATAGATATGCGGTCGGGATGTCCGCCAACCAGCGCGGACGATTTGAAACACAGGCTGTCTTTGGCTCCCAGTGGCTTCCCATGCGGCTCATCGTTCTCACAATGTAGTCAATGAAAGCACTGGTGACTATCCCAACATTCTTGTAGAAAGTAGATGAAATCCGTGAAAATGCTAGAAAACGAATGTAAACGTAGCTATAGAAACTATGCTTGCTCTCAGCATTTGCCGCTAAATACCCCTGACCTACGCCTGACTAACCTTTCCTCACGCTCGTTTTTGAATAAACATATCCCCCCCCCCCCGTCCCCCGTGAAGTAAGATATCCGAGACATATTTTTTCCGAGACAGTATAAGAACCTTGCTAGACTGTATCGTAGTATCTTCGCTGGACGCCCACCTTGAGAAATTGTTTTCTCTTTGTTGTTTTCATTGCATCCCTTCCTGTGTTGTCTTATTAGGTCATGCGATTTATAAGCCGATAAGAAGGCCGTAGTGGCTTGCCCGTGGGGAGTGATTCATGAATGCTGAAACTTGTGTCAACCTGGGCTGAACTCTGTTACTTTTCTTTTAACGCCGAGTGCTGGAAGTGCTTATGATGTTTGCAGAATACACTAAGAGCTTGCCTGGCTCCGTGAAGGTCTTGTAGCAAAAATGAAAAATAGATCTAGCGAATCTTACGTTTCACAGAATCATTTACACATCGACCTTCCGGGAACGGCACATCTGCTCGTATTCTTCGGCGTTGCTGCAGTTCGTCCGCTACGACTGTTGGAAATACTTCGTTACTTTAATAGGTGTCAGTTTTTTTGTGTTTTTTTTTTCAAGGAACTAGTAATATTTATTTATTTATTTGGTCATACGTCAAAGACGCAGAGAGGGCGCTACTATTATACGTATATCACTAACCCGGTGCCAAGAACGTCCGGAAATCTCATGTTAGTCTAGCATAAACGACTTGTGGCGATGAGCGGCATTGTGGGGCGAAATAGTGCTCCTCTGTCGTAAATGACTGGGTGGATTTTTCCAACCCACCGAGCTGTCAACCCACAATACCCACGAACCCTTCAACACGTTATCCCTAATTCCCTTTAAGTACTATGTCAGTGATGAAGACGATGCGCAGAAGAAGAACAGTCTGTTCGAAATATCGGCGGCTCTCGTCCTGAGGCTCCTCCTTCAACAGTACATACTGGAGTTGGTTTACACCTCACGAGCTAAAGGAAGCACCCCATCCTTACTCGTACACCCCAAAAACAGGGATAGTTGTTGTGGTGATGTTGTGATCGCTTGTCGAAGT
Source organism: Ornithodoros turicata (assembly GCF_037126465.1). Classification (NCBI taxonomy): domain Eukaryota; kingdom Metazoa; phylum Arthropoda; class Arachnida; order Ixodida; family Argasidae; genus Ornithodoros; species Ornithodoros turicata. Next base: position 26,263,698 of record NC_088204.1, on the reverse strand, counting down.
TAGGTCCACGTTTGTGAATAACGTCTCGATTGCGCCAACATGAAGATCACGATCACAATAAGCTGCACGATGACATTGGGACGCCACCCAAGTTCTAGACTATTCGAGTACACATCTTCAGCTTCTTGGGTTGTTACTGCATTCATTTTAATCCGCTATATTCTATGAAGAAGAGTAGGCGATTTAATTGCCCGTCGTACTTCACTCCAGCCCCAGATGGAATGATAAATCCCCCAGAGTCAGTTTGTCGGGCTTCTGGGAAATATCTTTCCTTCGCATGACATGAAAATACGATCGTACAGGTAGCTGAAAGCACTCTGTCGTAAGTGCGGATGTACTATAACAGCTTTCCGGAAAATGTAATTAGCTGGTAGTCTTAATTACTTTAGTAACTGTAAGGAATTGGGCGGGTTGGTACATACTAAAAGCTGTAACATATCCCAGAGCTGGAGAAAAGCATTTAAAACAAGGACAAAATGAAGCACACAGTACACTTGAGTACTTGCGTTGTGTCCTTCATGTCATCCTTGTTTTAAATGTTTTTACCCAGCACCGGGGTATTTTAACGCTTTTAACTACTTTGTTGGTAGTAGGAGTTGACGGGGAACGTGGGCGTTCCGAGGAGTTTCTCCGGGAGAAGCCAATGAGGTTCCGTCTGTGGGGAAAGACTTCCAACCAATAGACAAAACACAATAGAATGACCACAATCCGAGCCTCCGATATGCAGATTCTTATGACGACTTCTGAGTATAAATCATGACCACCTGCGAATGAAGAGAGCGCAATTTCCACGGGTAATGTTGGAGCTCCAAGAATGGGCCATGGGTACCCCTTGCACCCCCTCTCGAAAAGCCCATGGCGTGACGTATTTCAACTTGCTTGCCGCGCTTTGCCCAGTACGTGCTGCGTGTTAATAACCGACACTGCTTTCAAGTCTCAACTACGCGGGCTGTCCGACACAACGACGGCTAGCGGGGGGTGTCCATGAGCGAGGCATCCGTCCTCGGATGTCTATTGGGCATGACCCACATCGCCGCCGCTGACAGGCTGCCCAAAAAGGAGGACAGCCTTTGGCGAGCGATCAACCTCCAGCTGGTCACCGACCGATTGCCGGGTGCCGTACAGACGGCAGTCAACGCTTCCGCTATGTCTGCTTTGTAGCGCCACAGTACAGGGCTAAGCGTAGCATATGACCTCATTGAATTCGCTCCTCACAACAGCTTCTCTCTCCTCACGTGAAGGAAATATGGCACTTACAGAGGTTGTTAATGGAATTGAAACGTACACGTGGAAAATGATGCTATAGCTCATTGCGTGCGTCCTCGAAGGGTGCTTCGGCATTTCCGTAGCTTGTATCGAAGGCGATAGAATTGTAATAGCTGTCCTGGTTTCCGACACTTCTAACAGACATTTAAAAGGCTCTCCTATGTGACATGTGGGAGTCCCCAATGTCTCTTTTGTGCGCTACAGGAAGTGTAAATGTCGATATATATCACGTTTCTTGGGGACCCGTAGTGAGATGACAATTGCAGTGGAGTGCACTGGAAATTTGAATGCGAGGCTTGTACGCCCATCAGCCACCTCCATGACGCATGCTGAGATGTACCGTACACGTATTTTTTTTTTTTTTTTCACGTGAGACAAAACAGGAACCTCCTCGAACTTTATAGACACCATAAAAATAGTGAATAAAATGTCATTGCCGAAAATGCTCTCTGTCTTCATTGTCATTTAGTCTTGTCTTCAGATAAAGTCGATTATCGTACGAGTTTGAATGTCGTACATGTTCCACTACCATGGTTGCTTCTCCATTATGTTGCAATTGAAGATAAGCCTCGTGAGAGGTACGTATCACGCAGCAGGAAGCAGCACCTGACATGCGGTCTGTCTCCCTCGTTACCGTAACTTACTCGTAAACCTTACTCGTAACAGGTGGACGTTCCTGTTTTCATATCAAAGGGAGCTGTCCTCACACCCCAAGGGCTCGCAGAGCAGATCACTGCGCAGAGCAACTGGTTTTTAAAAGTCATTCGCAAAACTTGAGCACTTGACCCATGGAGCTCCCCTGCGCATCAGTGCCGGGCTCTCTGCTCCCGTTTTGCTTTCGTGCAAGCTACTGGGCTCCTCGAAGAGCTCTAAGCAGAACTCCGACAGCTGTCTTCCCGCTCACCATTAATTTATCCGCTCATATTAACCTCTGTGAAGTGGGGTAGGGTCCTGTGGCTACCACGGGGAAACATCCCATGTCATCATCACTTTTCCATCATTTATTGTCGTTGTTGTTGAGGCAATACCTCAGACATGATTCCTGGTTTAACTAATGTGTGACGTACAGCAGGACAGGTCATACCGTAAAAATCCTGCTGATGCTTGTGCGGACTTCTATTGCGGAGCGTCGTTCGTTAGTTTCGAATCTACTTGCCAATCAACAAACACGAAAATCGAGCACATTTTCATTTCTCACAACATTTTCCTATGTTATTTTAATTTTCCAGTTGGGCAGTTTAGGTATTTCCTACAGCGACTTCCCATCAAATCTTCCACTGTCTAGCATTCACTTCCAACTATAGCTCCCACAATAATTCCTGGTGGCGCTCCGTGCTGTGAGGTGCCCCGCACGTCTTGCGACGTCCGGAGTCAGTGGTTGAGGGTTCCACCCCCTGTGCACACCTGTCCATCAGCCGCCATTGGTGGTGGTGGTGGTGGTGGTGGTGGTGGTGACACTGGCTTGCCGTTCAGTAATCGTCTTGTGGCGTCATCGCCAGTCATATTAGAAACAATGCCACAAGACCGATCGATGCGATTATTTACCAAACAATGGAGTTATGTACGTCGCAGTATACAATAACCAAGTTTCGTGCAACGAAATAGGACTTGTGCCATGCTTCTGTACATTGCATCATGTTGAAAATTACTGTGAAGGCCAGCAGGCAGAGCAATCGCAAATGCTCACTATCAACCAAACGTAAGCGGCTTACACGAGTAATCCTGATATGAGAAAACTCCCTTAGCAGTTGAGAGTAAATGCGACCACAGCAAATAAGAGCTGTGCACGCACAGCGTATTGCGTTAATGGAATACTAAACTTATCTTTTTCATCGCCCACCTTTTTCTTTACCCACGGCGTACAGAGACTTGAACTTGTGGACATTGTGGGACCTGTCAGTATGGATCACATTGGTATTTGTTTGGCTGTTTATATCGATATATTAGTGCAGTGGTTCTTAACTTTTGTTATTCGAGGGAATCCGTGATCATGCCAGCACGACCTCAAGGAACCTACTACACTGGGGCAACTGTGTATACAAGTGGGTGAGGCGAACTAGATGTCGTACAAGCAGCAAATTTTTGTTCCGTATAACTGATTATTTAATTGTTTAATTATAATTCACTTAATTGCTTATTGTTTCGTCGCAAAATGTCGCTTGTGGTTTGCCGGATTCATTAAACTGTTTCACAATACTTCCCTGCAGCTAGCACATTGTAGGTTGCCACTGATACTTGTAAATCCCAAGTCCATGTAGGCAGGAGAGTAGCTCCGAAGTTACTCCGAATTAGCTCCGACTTTCCATGTGCATGCAATGTTCCGAAACACAAGAGAGAGGCAAACGCGTGGTGCAAGCGCAATGGGGCAGTGTACCGCCATAACGGCGGGGAATGACCCACCACATCATCATCCCATTTATGTGTGTGTGTGTGTATGGTACGGAGAAATTGGCGTGTTGAGTGTACGGGTTGAGCCAACCGATGAAGACGATAGCTCCTGGCTCGACTATTCGCAATGAACGTCTGCCGCGGCAACCTGGTCCTGCGATCTTGATGTTAATCCCAACGCCAACGATCAAATGGCGAGCACGGTCCGATAACGAGGCTGTCCGAAAGCGAGCCTTGGTAGGCCATTAAGTTACACTCGCGGGTGCTGCACAGTATCCTGTTCGCGGAATCCCTGTTGAGAAACACTGTATTAGTGACGTCTGTCCCAAGCGTGCTATATCAACGTGTTAGAAATATCAATATCTTTGATTGACTAGAAATAACCATCGACGACGCGTCGATGTTTTGGTGGATCTATAGCCGACGTACTTTACGTAATCGATGTTTATGACGTTGAGCTTCAGATATAGATATTGTTATATACTTTCTATTCGTATATTTTTATATATCTTCCGTTATATTATTTGCATACTTTTGTACCTCTACCTGTCAGACGAAAGCTGGCGTGTGCTACAGGACGGCAGCGGCTACAGGATAAAATATACAATAATTTTCTCGCTTTGACTCGCGGAGGCCGGCTGGAGCTTCCACGCCCGCAAACTATTGTGTGCGTAGCTAATCGCGCGGCCTACTCTTCTCACATCCGTTAGTATGCAGAGGTGACGGGCATTCAGTTGAGGAAATGGTGTTGCCCTCCCTGCGATTTCGTCCCCTTCCTACCTGTTCCGTTGCAGATATAACTTACAGTAATTACGCTTCAAATGTCTCATTATTGAACGAGTGAAAGTTACCTTTAGACGACAGAATTTCGTGCCATGTTGTGGCCACGCTCTTAAAAATGAACTTCCCCGTTAAGCACGCTCCTAGCCAACCATGATCTCGTATGATACCGTTATCTGCCCTGATTTGTTGAAAACGGGAGGCCTAGGCCTCCCGCTTTTAACAAATCGGCGCAGATAACGATATCATTCGAGATGATGGTTGGTTAGGAGCGTGCTATGCGGTGAAGTTCATTTCTAAGAGTACAGTACAGACATCAGTCACAGTGTAGATAATTATAGTTTCCCAAGCCGTTAATTGTAGATTTCACGTTCATTGTATATACTATGAGATAAATGTAATAAATTTTCATAATACAGATAATGACAATTCGTGGACAACTAAGATCATGAGCGGCGACACGGTGGTCGGTCTCTGGACTCCTGCGGAATAATTTCTCGTCTCTGTGGAATTGCTTAAATAACGTGCGCCGAAATATCAGAACACGCACACCCTATTTAGCGTTTCCCGCAGAAGAGGGCGCTTCTAAGCAACTTGTACCCTGCCACCCAGCTGCTGGCTTCCTGGGCCGCGTTCGAACCTGCAACCTTGCAATCAGCTTGCGGACACGCTGTCAACTGATCCATTGACGCCGTTTAGTGCATAATCACAGGTTGCTTCAGAGGGATCTGAAAACTAGGTCCACCGGCCACTCACACCTGCTTGACTGTCATATCCTAAATAGGAACATTTTTTGCACGTCATCGTCTAAGCGTCACCCTCCTCACACCGTCGTCTCAACTCCTCCCAGTTACAGTCGCGACGCTGTTCTCGCTCGTGAGGCCAAGAACGGGAGCGACCGCCACATATTGAGGAGAACACGCCCTAGTATTACCGTCACCGGTCCATGGTACTTCAAAAATCTAGATCTTAGACTAGATAGGAAACAAGTATCTCGGAACAAAGAAAACGCTTTAACGTCTGGGCCATTCGACGCGAAACGATGCAGCGACCGTGCTCGCCCATCACCATCTGATTCGAAGCAATAAAAAGTAAAAACGAAAACTAAAATCTGGGCTGTTCCTGGGCACGCAATGCGCCATACGAGAAATTATTTCTGCTCCAATGCACGCCATTGAGCGCTAGACGTCATCAAAGTGCGCTTCTCTCGTGAAAACACCATCCACTTGAAAGGCTGCTGCGACGCTTTGCGATTCATTAGTGAGTTTTAGTATATCGTACGCTGGTCGCTTTTGCGTACGTTAGGGATAGCGTGGTGGATCTGCGCAATGCGCAAAGCTCTCTTTATGCTCTGCGCGTGCGCAGAACCACCAACGTTATCCCTTACGTACGCAAAGGCGACAGCGTACGACATACTGTGATGTGATGTGATGTGATGTGATGTGAATAAAGAAACAAATGGGGATGTTAGTTGATATATACTAAAACTCACTATTCCCTAGAATATTACGGTTTGCTTGCTCTCGTAGAAGGAGGTCGGTCTTACATCGTGGCCGGACTCCCGATTCGTTTGCATAATATTGACCAGCTCCCGTGGCATAGTGGTTGGGATGATCGCCTTCCATGCCGAGACCGCGAGGTGACACGGGTTCGAATCCTGTCACCGGCTGTGCTGTCTGAGGTTTTCCCTGGGTTTTCCGAAGACTTTCCAGACGAATGTTGGGGCAGTTCCCCCTGAGGTCGGCCCAGGACGCATACTAACCTCCCTGTCCCCACTCCTTCCTGGTGTCCTCTCTCAATCTGTCCACGTCTGTACGGCGTCATAGCCACAGTTGCTTCGCGGCGCTAACACAAAATTAAAAAAGAAACTAAACATTGTGTAAAACACGGAAACCGCAAATATTTGGTTAAGAATTATTTCGCTATTGAACTATAAATGCAATTTTGGCTACTATTTACGCACGCAGAACCGATAAAGTATTTCAAAGAAAAATCGTCAGATCTTTTCAGCTTGGGTCTAGATTATAACAAAAATTCGCCTATCACGCACCTTTATCAAAATGGTTTACTTGTATTAAAGAGCAAAGTACACACTGAAAAGGTCGTAGTGGAGAAATAAAATTGATGCTGTTTTGTAGACCCGACCCTCTCCGACAACATCCTAAAAAATCGAAGGGAGAAGAACCCAGGTTGTCTTGAAAAAAAAAAAAAAAAAACAAGAAAAACAGAATAATAATAATAATATGGGGGTAAAAAACGGGAAGACAAGCGAGCTGTCCGGCGAAAACAGCGTATCTGCCGAAGGAGTCAAGTAGCCATTGGGGGAAAAAATATTTCGTTCTCTAACTTATACAAAAGCACCGTTGAGACTTTTTCATCTATTGTAGAGGAGGGTGGGTTCTACGAAACCGCATCAATTTTATTTCTCTGCTCCGACCTCTCGATTAAGCATTTAGCGCTTTCGTATAAGGTACTTCGCTACAAATGCTTCGTTTACCATCATTAATGCCGGGGGGGGGGGGATATATTTATTAGAACAAAGAAAACGGGAGGAAAGGTCAGCCAAACGGTATGTTGGCTTGCTATTCCGAGCTGTTCTGTCGTATGCGGTTTTTCTGACAGCCACCTGCCTTCTGGACGAACTCTAAGCCACTGTTACTGCGGGCCAAATGAGGCAACAGCGTGTGTTCTTACAATTTCCTCTGTAGTAATTGCACGCATACCGCAACAACTCACGGCATCCCCTCCTACTGCGACGTCGGTGCGGCAATATGTTGTTTCAATGCCACGTGACCAAACGTGACGTCACTGCACAAGCCTCATTGTCCAACCTAGCATCCGGTGCCTGCCGTCCCGCGCCCCCGCAGCAACGGCTCTGATTTCAGGTATACGAGGCGTGTTCAAAAAAAGACCGAGCTTCTCAAGCAGCGCGTTTCCCGGAATATAGAGGGCGCTCGCACACTGTGCACGGCTACCGGTGTTCCAATGCAACGGACTGCTGTTGATTTGTATTTCCTGTGACCGTTCGTTATCGAGTTACAGTCAGTGAACTACACGAACCCCGAAGTCGTTCATCGCGTTTTTGATTGTTTAGGAATGAAAGAGCTTGAAGAGCAGCGTGTATGTGTGAAATTCTGTTTCAAACTTGGCGAGAACTTCACGGAGACGTCTCAGTTGTTTCGCCAAGCGTACGGAGAAGATTGCATGAGCAGAACGCAGTGCCACGCTTGGTTTATACACTTCTAGGAAGGCAGGACGTCGGTCACTGAAGATCCGGGGCCTGGACGACCGCCAACGACCTCAACAGATGACGAAAGTGTGCAGAAAATCAATACCATGATTCGCGGAAATCGCCGGTTAACGGTGCGAGAGGTTGCTGATGAAGTGGGCGTCAGCGTCGGGTCGTGTCATCAAGTTTTGTCAGAAAAACTTCAGATGCGATGGGTCAGTGCAAAATTCGTCCCACGTTTGCCAATCGACGACCAAAGGAGAGTCGTGCTGAGATCAGCCAGGAGCTGCTTGCCAATGCGAATGCGGACGAAAGCATCTTAAATCGATCATAACGGGAGGCGAGACGTGGGTCTATGGCATTGATGCCGAAACTAAGGTAGAGTCATCGCAGTGGACGGGGAAAGGGTCACCTCGGCCGAAGAAAGCGCGGATGAGTCGGACAAAGGTCAAGGTAGTGTTGACTGCTTTGTTTGACTGCAATGGCATTGTTCATCGCGAATTCGTACAACATGGTCAAATGGTTGCCAAGGGACTTTACAAATAAGTTTTAGTACGTCTGCGAGATGCTGTGCGCAGGAAGAGGCAATTACTGTGGAAGGAACAAACATGGCTCTTGCCCCACGACAACGTGCCGGCACATTAGTCACTCTTGGTCCGTAATTATTTGGCCAAGCACAAGGTATCAGTCGTACCCCACCCTCCCTATTAACCTGACTTGACTCCAGCTGACTTTTTCCACTTCCCCAAACTGAAGACAACATTCAAAGGACGTCGCCTTCAGACGATACAGGAAATTCAAGAGAATGCGACGAGGGACCTACGCACCATAGCAGAAAGTGCGTTCCACGAAGCGTACCAGCAGTGGAAGAAACGCTGGGAACGGTGCATCGGCAGCACAGGCGAGTGCTTTGAGGGCGACAGTGTTTAGGCTGACGCAGGACAGCGAATAAAAGCTTCAGAACAAAAGTTCGGTCTTTTTCTGAACACCCATACGGCAGTATGCAAACCTAGAAACAGCTAGATTTTTTTGATAAAATGGTGATGGGTGAGCAAGGGCCGCTGGATCGCTTCGCGTGCAATGGACTGTTTCCCAGCGCTGGCCTGTAGGGGTCTACAGGTGCCAAGTTATACAAGCACCGCTACAGACTTTTACTACTTCTACAAGACTTTTACGGATATTTAACGGCGTACCTTCGCTCTGCAACCGGGCGTGAATTGATTTTGGCCAAAGAAAAGAACGACATGTGCCGTAAGAAGACGCCGTGCAAGGCCAGGCGATGCACAGCGAGTTCCTTCTCGAGCCTCGCCTAGTGGAAGAGGACACGCGTCGCGAATGCTATGGCACGACTATTTGCTTTGCACCAGGATGGCCCTGTCGACTGCGGAAGAGACGACGAATGTGTAAATGGTAACGCGTGACTGAAGCCGGCGCGAGTGCTTCTTGCTCGTAAAACTAGGCAAATGTGTGCCTTCCTAGGACTTCGCACATCGTTGCTACCGCAGTAACGGCGGTGCGTGACGTTGGGTAGACAAGCTGTTTGCTGCCTAGATTGTCGGTCTATACTAAGGAAGAATTGTTTGTCAGTTGTTCGGGGATGCTGAGGTGTCTAGTGAGACACAATGAAAAAGAAATAGGGGTGTACACTCGCGATGAGGAAAGACAGAGTGTATATTCCACAAAGAGAGGGGGTGGTTGTAATGTACACGGCCCAAATTCGTCTCACGTTGGTGGACAAAGGAGCATGATGATGAACAGTTGAAATATGGCAGGCGTCGAAAAAGCCGGACAGCGGGGGCTTTATCGACGACTGCCATATTTCAACTGTTCATGCGCCCAAGCACTCACGTACTCGTCCCAAGCACCTTGAGGCTTGTGTTGTGGTTTGTCCCTTTGTATGTTCCGGCCTCAGACAATTACTTTCCATCACGTTACGAGCATGGCGATGGTAAATTTTAACGAGCAAGAAAATGAGGCTGGGGACAACAACACGGCTTTTCGACTATTTAAGACAAGTCTCTTCTTTCTTGAGTTACCACTATACATGGGCACGTTTCAGGTCTTCTTTAGAGCGGACTAATATTTTAAACTAGAACTTCTCTGCGTGACACGCTTTTGGGTGAGCGGATATGTAAGGAGGAATACGTCGAGAAGCATTAGAGTGATACCACGTATTCCCGTGGTGCGGAAGAGGCGGCGTTGGCCATTTCTGTGACAGTTTGCGCACTTGTTTCAAGCTCAACAGAAAATGTGTGCATCCTCGTTGTCTACAGCCAGGTGCGATAACGGTATGATTCGGAATGCTGGTCCGGTTTGAGCGTGTTGCGCAGTGAAGTTCTCTGTGTATAATGTATGCTAAGGGAGGTTCCTTATGCTGTATCAGTTAGTTGAACCAGTTAATCGTTTTCTGTTCGTATGTCGCAAGCCAAAGCGGCACCGAACCTTCAACCATAATGACCGTTCCCAGCATGCCTGTTGCTTTTGTACAGTGACAGAGGGCACGAAGAGTTAGATCATCAAATGAATTCAACGAACGATGACTCCTACCTACCAGCGCTCCGCCAAGCCTTCCGGCTCATTGCTCAACGCACGAATCACGTCGGAAGTTAAGAACAAAACGGAAGGACGCGGCGTGTATCGTACATCTGCAATGAAAATGAAAATAAAATATCTGGAAAGCAAAAATGTATTGCCTGATGAACCGCAGACATCACGTAAGGTTAAAGGCACTTTGCTTTCAAAGATCCGACAGAACTTCCTTAGTGACCTCATTAGGCGGGAAACAGCGGAAGGGAAAGATTGATGATGTTTTACAGCATAGGCCTAAGTGTTCGGAAGATGTTTCACATACATTCAAAGAGTTCAGAATGTGTTTGGACAACTGTCGGTGAAGCACGTATTGATTGGCTTTATGACGCTATCCAATACGAGAAACCCCAGCGGTGCATGACCTAGCCGCTCATCGGAGCCTCATTTATCACCAGCTGATGATGCGACCGTTGCGGTACTTGTGGAAGTCACGGAAACTCACGGCAACGGAAAGTCGGCGGGAACTAAGACGAATCAGGACAGGACTGTCTCGGACACCTGCATCCATCATCTAGGCTACACCTCATTCGTGCCCTACAGGGACCGCCTCATGTTTAAACTCCGAATGGTTCCTTCGCCCAAGTGCAGCGAATGCTACGTGGGGAGTACGCTGAAGCTGAACACACCATCCAAGACTGCACTATATACAGCGACCATCCCCGTATCTCGGAATCGTCACTAACTCACCTGGACAACCGCCTTTCCGGTACTGAAAAAATATCATGGGTGCTGGCCTGTGCGCCACCAAGTGACCGTCACGCACACAGTGGAGCAATTTTTTTGAACAAGTGACGTTCTCGACAACCGCCAATGTCTCTGTGTGCCTCGGCTGCTCTCCTAACGGCAATCTACACTGTGCAGAGTGTGCTGAGGGACATTGCAGTATTTGGCCTACGGACTTTTGAACTATGGTCTATTAACCGAACTCACTCATTCGCTTTGTGTGTGTGCGTGTTTTCAATGGCTCTTGGAAATCTTGGCCTGAATTTGTTTCGCTGTTTCTGTTGGGTTTCTACGTTGTTCTACTTTCTCTTCTATTTACGTGTGCCCAAGTAGCCTGTCTCGACTTTGTTCGAGCTTACGTCTCCACGTTTTTATTTTTTCGATCAATCAAAGAAGACGAATAGTGATATGCCGTTTGACGTCCTACCTCAAGAACTGCAAAAGAAACATACTCTTTGTCAATGAAAAAATGGCTAGGAAGCAAGCGAGCTGGTGAAGATGATGCATAATGTAAAAACCCCGAGACTAGGGAACACGAAGGGACGCGTCTGTCTGTGTCGTGTCTGTCCGTGTTGTGTCTGTCCCTTCGTGTTCCCTAGTCTCGAGGTTTTTACATTATGCATACTCTTTGTACCGAGGAGATACAACGCTACCTCAATTATAAATTCAACGGTGAGTGCGGTAACGAGAACCGCTAAGCAAGCAACAAGTACACAAGAAGTAGAGGGGGGAAAAGAAGGAGATGATGACGGCGTCCGCCATTCATTCTTGCGAATCTCGCAGATTATTATTATTATTTTTTTTTTTCTGACAGTGACCGGTGTAGAAGACAAGGGCCGACATTTTCCGGTGAATTTTCGAAAAAGTTTCCGACCTATATTCTGCCTTGTACTGGGGGTAATCATTCCAGACTTCTCAGTGCGTAGAACAAACAATAGAACTATATGATGGCGAATATGGTCGCATGCAGGAATGCCGTAATAAAGCAATAAAGTATATGTTACGCATCGCTTGGCTAACGGATATACACAGACGTGGGGAACACGTATGTCTGAATCTGCAGCACCCTGTGAACGGGGAATCATGTTCACTGGGTGGCCCGTTATGGCAGTGATTTGCTCAGATGCCTAGAACGCTTTATGAGAGTTCATCCATCTTTTGATCTCTTGCTGCCTCGTAGGAGGAGCCTATTTTCAATATCGGAATCTTCATTACGCCACCCTCCTAGACTATTCAATCCATCCGGAATCCGATTCTCAGCCAACTTATGGGCACCATACTGATGCGATTCGCCTGCTGATCAACATGATCAATCTTTTTCCTGAGTTCGAACGATATCTCCTATAAGCTCCATGCGCCGTTCTCGCATGCCGCAGCATAAGGTTTGAACAGTACAATAACCCTTCCATCAAAGAACAAACAAGAAACAATCAAACAGCACACAGTCATAGTCAGACAAAACAAACGCACTTCATATACGAGTATATGAAGTGCGTTTGTTTTGTGTACCACGCCGCGTATACACGGCGTGGTACACGCAGCCCAGCGGAAGGACGCGCGAGTTGGATTGGGTTGTCGAAAAGATGTCGAAACGGCCACTGTGGTCGTGGCCGTATCCACCGTATCGATCATGGCTGGCGACTTCGATGCTGAGAGGATGTATAGCTTCCGTACACGTCCTTTGGTCTCCCCCAGTACCGTATTTTCACGCGTATTAGCCGCACCGCAGATAAGCCGCACGACGCGATAAACGCGACTGCTTTGTGCGCTAAACCAGTGATGCACATACAAAATCAACAGAGATGCCCAACGCTCGTCAGCGCCGAACTCCCTGCCAGCTGCCCTGTTCCCGTACTTGTCCGCGAGGTCGACGACTTTTAGTTTGAAGCCGCTGTCGTGGCTGTGCCTCAGCGTAGGAGCCATGCCTCACCTCTAACTGCCGTGCCCGTGTCCACGAATGCTGCTGCTCTCGTCAAATGAGAACTGACGCTTAGCTGACCACGTTTTATCCCGATGTCAGTTGTATTGAACCCTCCCTGTGGATCTGCCGACAAAGGAGACCGTAGGGAAGGCCATAAACCCTGTTCACATTCCGGTGTCGGCATGATGTATAACAAAGGAGGTCAGTTCTAGTGTTCTACTAAGATCGGATTGTGCCCTTGTTGCGTGTTTTTCGTGGATTGACAGTTTAGTCCACTCGAATGTGGAGTGGACCCGCCCCTGTTCGGTATTGTTCGTGCACTGGCAGGGCGGTCCTGTTCCGAAAAACATGAGGCACTGTCGGCCCTTTCGTTTAATCCGGGGTATGGGGAAAGTACCACGGAAAAATAGTCACCAGATAAGCCGCACCCGCGGATAAGCCGCAGAGCGTCCGCGAAAAAAAAAATCCCGCATGAGCCGTGGCTAATACGCGTGAAAATACGGTACTCTCCCTCCTAGCTTTTCTATAGTAGCCTCTCTCCTTGTGATTTCTATGGGCTCCGTTTTGAGCAGGCAGCGACCGTTCTCTGTACTCGTATTGGCGGCAAGGCCCTCACTAGGGGCGCCATAGTGGTGCGGATCCTTGTTTCGGTTTCGTTGCTGTTACTTACAGTAAAAACTGTCATATTGGAACGCATATGTGGTTTTCGTCATGCGTTATCAGGAAAGATCAACGCTGGACAATCTCATATGCAATGCCTTTATCCGCGATGCAATTTGCGAATACTGCGTGGGAATATCCCCACGACACGGTTCGTTCAGCGAACACCAGGGGGCGACTCCCAAACTATTCGGCGCAAATAGACCTATCCCTGTTTACAAACAAATGACGTCAGATGGTACAACAGCGCAGCAAACTTGGCAGACTGGAACTGCAATAGCAAAAAATAAAAAGAAAAAAGAAAGCCACGTTTAAATGTGATTTCTCATATTGTAAGATTCCTTTTCTTTTTTTTTTTTTGTAATTCTTTGCATATTATTAGTTGTATGGGCTTGTTCTGCTCCATTCTACCAGTAGCCCTATCTTTTCGGTAGCCCTTTCTACAGATGGCTACCGGGTCTCTTCTCTACACTCTCCGAATCTCTTCGTCAGTTGGACTCTCGCCCCGTCTCCCTATCGAAATTGCTTGGTCCCTGGCCCAATCCAGCCCAACAACGCTCTGCGCTCAAAGCTCTTTTGACGTTTCTGGACACCATCGGACTTCGATCGTTATTGTGAAGGGGCTCGTTATTTTATTCCCCACATTCCCACCAGCAATGCGGTAGAGTATCGCCTGTGGCGATGAAACTCCCCACTCTCCAAAGTCAAAATAAAGTTGTTGTTGTTGGCTACTGGGCTCTCCCATCTTCTATAGCCTCAAGGGCACGAGCAAGCGCGAGCTCAGCCATAATAACAAACCACAATCCACACAGTATTACGGCATTGACACTCAGACGGTGCAGCTCTTGGGATGAAGCCTTTCTTTCTTTCCGCTGTGGGCTGGGGATGCGAATGAAAACACGAAAGCAACTAAAAACGTGACCTCATTTGTGTGTACCACTAATACAAAGAAGGCACCCATGGCCTTCGTAAATGAGTATGGCTTTGTGAAACGGCCGTGTTCTCCGCCCGCGTTGTTTCGGTTTCGCCATGTCTTCCAACGTCATGATTACGTCACGGTGAAGTTTCTTTGGTAGAGGTCTATAGACGACCCGCACCCCTACGTCATAGACGACACTCTGTCCACAAACATGTGAAGTCACGAGAAGACCGGTTCGAGGATACATTTTGCTGGGGTGGGCAAGAAGCGGGAAAAACGCCCCGGCTGATAGGCTGATAAAGCTGATAGTGCACACCAGCATGCTTTGCGCGGCGGCGTTACGTAGTCGATAACGTAGGGGTGCGGGTCTCTATAGGGAAGAAGCATACTCTTTTGGTATCTCTAGGCGTCACAGAGCACGAGGATATTATCGATGGGTACCCGAAGGTTACGCGACGATATTTCGATATTTCTATGATGCTCCAGGAATCGCACCTATGTGGAAATCCAGCTCCTTTATTCGTCCTTTCATTTTAATCTTTTATTCCGTCGAAGGAATGGTGAAGGCTTGATATAAACGAGGGAGTTTTCGAAAATCGCAAGCGCCTTCCGATTCCGACTCCATACTGCTGCCAGTCAATCAGATATCAACAACGTGACGTCAGCCACTTCAAAGGCATCCGGCGATTGGCTTATCATGCTTTCGGAAACGTTATTCTGAAACTTCTCTACGTTCTCCTAAAACTCTCCACTAGTTACAATGCTGTCGAGCAGGTTTTCCGTGATGTGTTCGTGGTCATTGATTGATTGATTGATTAATTGATATAGACACGTAGAACCGTGATATATATGGGACCGTGATATAAATCAGAAAAGAAACCCATTGTGGCCGCTACCTGCTCCATTGTGAGAGATACATAAAAGCAAAAGAAAAATACAGTGTCAGATGTCCTACGCAGTTTGAGTGCAGAATCGGCACAAAACCTATTGACAATCGTATGGAGGCGACGTTCAGCATCAGACACTGGATATGGGTTTAGTACAAGTAAGCCGCGCTTGTCGAACGTCTATAATCGCAATAGTGTCGGAACCATTACAAATAACATTCTCAAAGTTTTAATCTGACGAGTGTTTCACACCCCACTCGCTCAACGCGACACATTCGCCGTCAGTGTACTCCAGAGTGTTAAACACCAGAGAGTTTTTCGTAATCACATCTCAAATAGGGGAGCTGACGACAAGTGCTTGTGACTTCAAACAGTTGGCGTGATGCGTTTCGTGTTTACTGCGACTATCCACAGGACGCAAGCGGCTGACTCCTGCAGGAAGGTACTTCTAAGTATACTTCGAAGCGTGCGCTTGGAAGAAAAATGCGAACCTCATTATCACCGAATTCTCCCATTTCGTGAAACTCCTTTCGGTAGCGGTACACCTCGTAACGAGTGGTGTCGGAGGGTTTCCTTCTGTGCAGAATTCAACCCACATTTTAGTAACGTCGACTGCGCCAAATTGTAAGAGAACCGTTCTATCACGCAACGGCCTCGAATGACTTTATTCTCCTCTTTTTCTCCACGTGTTCCCTCGTCCTTCCGTTGATGGCTACATCCTTTTCTTTAAAAAAAACTGCCATCATGCTTTCCTATTACTGGGCAACTTCCATACGGACATCAGCGGTTATTCGCGTGTCATGCAGGGCTTTAATGCAGGCACATTCACGCCATACAGCAACCTCCATTTGAAAACAACTACTGTGGCATCTATTGCGAATCTCCACCGCTTACGTCTCTTTCGCTGTCGCGAAACAATAGAGAGCTTTAGCACACCGTACGCTATCGCCTTTGCGTACGTAAGGACGTAAGGGATAGCGTTGGTTGTTCTGCGCGCGTACTGCGCGAAGCTCTCTGTTTGCTATGGGCGTGCGCAGAAGTATCGACGCTATCCGTTACGTACGCAAAGGCGATAGTGCACGATGTACAAAAACTCTCTATTGTCCTGAAAACCACTATCGTACAAACAAAGCAAACGCCGGTCCTCCCGTCTGTGCACACCATGAGCAGATAACAGGAATCGGGCCAGCGAGCGAACGCTGTGATACTCCAAAGTGTATTCTTGTTGTTCTTGCTGTTCAGTGGCCGCCTCCAGTGTGTGTCTCTACTCTCCATCTGGGCGTGACAAAAGAGGGGAGCCTACTTTACGCACCTCCTGCCTTACCATTCGGTATTCAGTGCACGGTGATGTAATGCTGCACAACGGTGGCATCGTCAAGTTTCTCCTCGCGACACTCATGCCGTCGCTTTCCGTCGCGTCTCACCATGTGGACCAGCTTCGTATAACTCCGATTCTCTACTGAGGAAGCCGTTCGCTTCCGGAGCGTAGAAGTTCTGTTGTCTGCCCAGGAACATCTCTGTTGCCGAAGAAAAATTAGAGCTTCATAGTCTGAAAAATGCCTTTCATAGTCCCTTTAACGGCTGAGCTATTGTGACGCGCCTTGTCGCAACATAATTATGCCACGATAGTAACGGTAGTTGCTGCACCCTTACATTGAAGGCACAGAAAAAGAAGTCGAGAGAGAAAGAAAACCAAAAAGTGTCAGACTCGCGAGAATCTGGTTTAAAACGTGCGCATTCATAAGAACTTCTCGATCTGGCACGCGGTCGTCGATAAGGCTTAATCCCAGGGAGCATCCAGTCCTCATATCTTTGTATTCCAACCGACCGTTTCCCGAGTCAGCACCAAGGTCCTTCGAATGAGAAATGTGCGGAGGAATATTATTTACCCGAAGCACAACGTCCTCGATAAACCTAACTTGAATAGTAACGTCGTAGACTAGTAAAGGTATATCGTTAGATCCATCCTGTTTAAGCGTACTGCAGTGGCATGATTCTCTCGACATGTTTCATCATAGCTTGTAAAAAAGCCCACATGCATACCAAGTGACTTCGTAATCGCCCCAAGGACTTGTGGGAGTGAAAATGGCTTGTGGTGGAAGACTGCATTTAGTTCGAAGAAAAAAACTGATACGTGGAACGTCGCACTTTGCTTTCCGGGGAAATCCCGATTATAGCACTGGGCTGACAGACTCCCAGAGATGAAAACGGTACAAGGAAGGCGGCCTTCCGCACCACCTCAGCGTATACTTATACGTTCTCGCCCGACTCAGCGGTCGTGCGAGAAAAATAAGACGAATGTTATGTGGAGCCCTGCGCCTAGGGTGCATCTTCTCGTACGAGGTGAGATGCAGGACTGGCCAGATAGTCAGTTCTGATACTGAGGTGAGACACCAGGACTGACCATTCACTTAAAGGACCGCTTTTCTTTTTCTTTTTTCTTTTTTGTGAACGAATGAGCTACCGGCGTGTAGGTCTTATTTTGTTCGAGGGTAATGTCCTTCTGATTGCATGTACTCCTGCCGGCGTTCCTCAGGTTGACGAAGGGACCTCCGGCGGTCAATCTTTCGTAATAGCTCTCGTTTGTTTCGTTGGCTTAGTCTTGCTCTTGTTGAATTGTGAATTTTCATTGTTCTCTACCGCTGAAGGAGCGACAAGCCATACGAAGGGAAGTCGCGAAAACAGGAAGGACGTGGGAGCAATTGAATGTTGTATTTCGCTTAAAATTCCTTTTTTAAAGAGAGAGGTCCGGTAGCAGGGCCGCTGCCTCTCGGGGCAATGCGTCGTGTTGCAGGACATTTTTCTTTTTTTGTATGATTTAGCATTGATTATCTGTCCTCTCGTACCGGCTCGGCAATGTCGAAGAACACAATCAATATGGTCTTGACATTGTATTTAATGTGCCAGACATTCTTCGACGCAGCATCAAAACAGGAAAGCAACTCAGGTCTCATACATAGACTTAGGCGTAGCTCTCCGAAGGCTGCGAGTCTTTCTCCTGCTTTCTTCTGTTTTTCTTTTTTTCCTGTAGACGGAAGTAGATATTGATGCACGATGAAGTGCGAGGTGCGACGCACGCAGCATGCTCACTGATACGCTTCCACAGAGCGAATGAGGGAAGGTACCGACTTCCAGCTCCGTGTATTTCTTTATGTATCCGTCCAGCTTTGCACGTGCGCTTGCACTGTATTCTCACGCATCCTTCCTTGTTGCCACTCTCCCACGCCACGGGAAAAGAAAACAATAATAGTTTTACCTGTCGTCGCAGATACTGCAAGCTCTAAAGCGCGTTCCAAGTATACAATGCAAATAAAGGCGCAATTTAGGTTCGAGCAGGGCCTTACTATATGCTTTTCAATACTGTTGATCACTGCTACACTCCTATACCAACACCAACGGTTTCTCTTCTGCTAATATCCCGGTATTTCTCGGTCAAGTATTTACAGACGTGGCATTGAACTCGTAATACTTCGAAGAAACCCCAACGATATTATGCTGCATCTTCCGTGTGCAAGGCTCCACTGCGGACTGGCGGGCACAGTTGACCTCCTGGAAAGCGAGACTCCTTCGCAGCCCTTTAGGTACACATGCCATCGGTCAAACCGAGCAATTGGAGCGAGACGGCTGCAGAGAAAACGGGTTCACAGGCTTGTGGATTGCTCGGCGGTCACCCGACGTTGAACCAGTTCTCCCCACTTATCGATATAAATCATACACGCCAATAAGTGGGTGAGGCGAAGAACACACGTTGTAATTGCGTAATAACTTTCTAATGCGAGCATAATATACTTTTAGTTTCTCGTCACACATACACAAACACATCTTTCGGCGCGTCGCAATTAAATCAATTATGCGAATGAGTAACACTAAAACTAAAACAATACGAGTAGTCTTAACTCGTCTAGACACTAGTCTTAACCTCCGCACGTCTGATCTGCGCCCGTAGTGATTGAACGTTCGTGCACCACACACGAATTGCATTGGTAGTTGCACGCGCAATGCAACTGTAATGGCTTCATTGTGCAACTCCAAGCTGTATCTGCGCCCAATAATTGGCAGGTGCAACATCTTTCGGCGCATTAAGCGATCGTGCTGGCGTTCTACGGCACTGGTATACAATTGATCTCCTGGGGGGCATATGTAAAGGAGAATACGCGGAGCGTTGGCTTTGCGTTCGTGGTTTACTGAAGGCAGGCGCTTTAGGACACATGTGATCCTTGTTACTACTCTGCACCTCGGCCACCACAGTATCTCCTGGAATGCACGCGAAACAGCGCTTTCTGCGGACTTCTACATGTAGTCTATGTTACTATCATCGTGGCCGACTGGATTACGACGTGGTGGGTTCAGATCTTGTCACGAGGCTCTGCTGTCCGATGTTCTGCTCTGGACAGGCCTTCCTCACGAATATCTGGACGCGTACTGGCCCCCATGTGTCCCACCGCATTGATGCTGTTCTCTCTCCATCTGTTTGCTTCTCTACATCACTCAACAGTTACATCGCGGTGCTAACGCGGAATAACGAAACAGGATTGTGTATCGTGCACAGTGTACGATCCATCGATATACAGACAGCGCACGAAGAGCTCTGTGTCAGGCAGTTCACGTAGTGAATAATTTCGTTTTTCCCGTTGGGTGTCCTTGCCAGTGCAGCTGAGAACAACGAAGGAAAACGGGACAAAAGAACGGTATTCAAACCGCAAGTGTATACTTACTTGTGAGGCTGACCTTCCTCAGAGGTTTCCTGGCTTCGGTGACGGCGCACAGCGCTAGCCCCAGCCATAACAGCCACCGCACGTTCTGCAGGGAAAAAAAGAGGAACACACCCGTTAAAACGAGGAATGCTACATTTGCGAGATATGAAGTGATTTCTTTCTCGTTATTCTCTCCTTTCATCATTAAAATAAAGTTGTTTTTGTTTTTCTTGTTGTTTAATGGGCACAAATGGGGTACTGATTGATAAGGCTCCTGGTGCTAGCATTAAACTCGGTGCCACGCGTGACCCAGGCGTATTAGCACTAGAGCGACATGGGCACTACGAAACGAGTGTCTTATTGCATGTTCCCAGTCCGAAGATAAAGTCGTCATGTGCTTGTATACGTGTGTGCTTTTGCGCGGCAGCTAGGATGCAGTGTTACGGAATCTAATACTGCCTATGTGCACCAGTGCAGCTCAGAACCTCTTTACAGCAGCGCCAAATTTTATCCATGACGGTTGTGTATGGCACAGTGACTGCTTAACAATATACAAATTAGTTGCCACCTTCGAAAAAAAAAGAGGAGGAAACATGGGTGCTCCAAGAGAGTACTAATGTGCGCCATCACTTGCCCAGAGCACCACACGACGGCGCAACATAAGTATGTGAGCCATTGAGTTGCGTAGACGAAACTTGAGAATGTGTTGTTTCTGTGTGTAACCCCCCCCCCCTTTCTCGCCCCTATACTCGTGCCAACCTCATCTAGGTTGAAGAGCGCATGCTATATGACCCTTCCTTCGGTATCGCTTTCTTCAGCGATTAGCCATACACGATTACAAGCACAGGGAACCTGCAACTACTTGTGCCTGCATTGCACAAGGCCAGTTTCGCCACGCGAGTATCACGACTACCAGTAACAGGCAGGCCTTTATTAACTTCGACAGCTTGGCAGGGCCGCACTTGCATATTGACTGCCAAGAGACGAAAACGTGGAGGAGCAGCGGCAAGCCGATTTGCACAGGGTTGTTCGCAAGTATTTTGAAGATATTTGCGTTTAAAACGTAATACTGTGGATTTCCGCGCTTATAACTGTAACCACTTCGTCTCTGCCTCGTCGAACGCATGTACCGAACAAAAAACGAGGCACGGAAAAGAGATGATCGATGGAACGACGAGTCGACGATGCTCAGTTCCTCCGGAAGCCTCCAACGACTTCGTTGCAAGAGTTCTCGCGTGGTGTAGCAACGATTGGCGCTGCGGTAAATCACGGTTACGTAAGATGCTAACGATGCGTTGACGTCTACGCGTGAAGTGCGACGAACGACCTTGCAAGGCTTGGAGAGACGGAACGCATTTCGAAGGGGAAGTGGGCGCGTAATATTGAAAATGTGACTGTTGATTGGAGCGAATTCAACCATGCTTATAGCAAACCATATAGTACAGACCCTGTGTGCGAGAGCGTTGACTTGGTTCCTCAAGGGATTGTGAAGATGACACGAAAAACCCTTCATGCAAACGACCCTCTCTTACCATAACGGGCGTTTCTTTGCTGTGTGTAAGATAGGAGGCTATAACTGTTATCGCATTCTTAAAACAGGACTTCACCACAACGCACTGAAGCCTAACCATTTCAGATAATGATATCATCATCACTCCTGAACTGTGAAGAGAGCGGGGTTTACAAATCACTTTTCCTACTTTTTGTAACAATTAGCAAAGAACAACAACTTTGATGATGAACAACAAATTTCGATGATGATGACTGGGGCGTTTCATCGTCACAGGCGATACTCTGTCCTTTCGGTCGTTGCATTTGATCGGTAATACGACGGTTTTCACCGGATAATTAGCATGATAGCATTGTCACAAACAGCCGTATACGTCTCTCGTTTTCAGCAAATGAACTATGTCATTCGTGTCATTCGATGTGGTGGTGGGCTAGGAGCGTGACATGCGGTGAAATTTTGCACAGTGCACAGTAGCGCGTGTGTATGCGCCACAAAGACTTGTGCGAACCGGCCTCGCGTGTAACCTCTCTGCGACGAATTGCGGCAGACCAACACTTGAGTAGGCAGCATGGAGGAAAGAAAGAAAAGGAGATACCTTGAGGGTAAAGGAAAGAGAAAAGCGTGTGGGAATTGTCGTGTGTATACAGGAAAAGTATTAGGTTCTTTGAGCCTTGTAAAGGTTACGTTACCTGAGAAGGCCAATAATGAGGTCTTGCGCAGGGCACTTTGTCACATCTGCAAACGGGCCACTTTGACACATCTCTCTGGGCATTCCTAAACTACACTAACGAACGGCTATGCAGACTGAAACCGGAAAACTAGTGGTGACGACGCACAGTGTGCCCCCCTGAAGTTGTGCTTCACTTGTTGCAGTGGAGCAGGGCGCCTCCTCTCAGTTGCCGATACTATATAGAGTTGAAAGTACCTTAAAGCGACATTCAGGCAGTTTATGTAGACGCCGTAGTTTAACAGCCTTTTGCTTGTAAACACAGGACAACAAGTTACAAACGTGACAGAGAACGCTTAACATTTTTAATTTGCTAGCAAAATTGAGGTAAAACGTTTCGGGGCGACATCTGGTTGTAAATAATTCCCAATTCGTCAAGCAACAGTGATCTATGTTTCCCACTTGCTGGTCCTGGTGACTACGTAGCCGACACGTAGCAAAGTTCTTTCGTTTTACACCCACTGTTGTCTGCATGCAATGTAGTGTTTCGCCGTACTTGACGAGGAATGCGCAATTTGTGGCCACTTGGTCATAGTGTCGTCTGTAATTTTCAATGTCAGTTTTCTGAAAATGTATGAGCGCGATCGGGACGCGAATTGGGACGTACGACTACTGAGGGCTCAGGCTATCGAATAGGAAGATCTCCTGCGATTGTATCCCCACAATGTCGTCTTGTCATATGTTTTAGTGAAAGGCCATACTTGATGCAGAGGAAGACTGCAACGACTATTGTTTGCGCCCGAAAAACGCTCCTCTCAACGGCATTAGCTTCAGCTGACAGTTGGACAAGAGCAGTTTTGTATGCTTATGCTGTCTTGCTTTCGGGGGATGGGAGGGGGGAGTTATTTTGCCAGGAAACGTCAGCCAGAAAGGACGGCTTGCTTTCAGGAACATGACCAAAACAATGCCCTAACATGCCAATATGCTGCCGTGGGAGCGGCGGTACCTCGCGCCGCTATGGTTGGTATGCAATATAAGTTAAACCCATCAAAAAGTGTCCATCCAAGGCGCATAGGGATCAACATTTTTTTAGACTTAGCGTTGCACTATTGACAAGGAAAATACCAAGTGTACGAGACGTTAAGAGGAGGCGTCTACGAAACGATATACAAACGAAAGCATATAAAAACGTGCCGCGCCAAGATTTCCGATATGATTTGCTCCGTGTTTCTTTATCTCTTCTCATACTCATGCAAAGAACACAATAGGAAATCCTTCCAACCTATGCGTACTCCACAATGCTGTCCAGTAAAAAGAACACTGACGGAGAAACATTGCCTACATAGTGTATAGCTGACTTTCATCAGTACCCGGTGCATGCAATCTGCAAAGCTCTTTTCCCTTCATTTTCTGCGGCGTAATTTTGTAAGCTGCAACACCTTCGCTGATACGCAATTCTCCCAATTCCCTTCGAATCATTCGCTTGCCTTGCGGGGGTGCTCTGCCTTCTTGCGGAATGCAAATTATATTTTTTACTGAAGAAAGTAGACCCAGTATAAGGCTAATGAAGAAATCGTTGCCAAAGTGCCAACCGTTAATTTTATGGGACAAGGCCACTGGTAATTCGCATCGATCTTTATTCAAAGGCTGTTATTCTGAAACTTAACTAGACGAGGAGAGCGCGGAGAGCGAAGAGCGAGCGCCATTCTAGATTCAACGGCAATTTTCGTGGAATAATTGCACGTCACGCTTCAGCTTGTCAGATGTTGTTTGCATCATACGCTGTAAATGAGCGACGAGTAGAGATGGAGCCAAAATACCCTCAGTGACCGTATGTTCACACGAGCAACATTCTCACAGAATATTCTAGTGGAAGAAAAAGCGAAAACACTGCTGAAGGAGTCGAAGTTCCGTCCCGCGTTATGTTGAGCATTCACACGGTGCCGGAATATCGGGAGTGGCGTACTGCGCATTTAGCAGACGACACGTAGCAGACGTCACCTGCCTCTTCTCCTGTCGTCTGCTACGGAATATCTTGTGGCTGTGTCGCAGGATATTCCCCACGTTTAGCAGTGTACGTGAAGACACGACGTCGAGCGCTCGCGATCACGTGACAGCAGAAAGCCCTGACGTTGAGGTTGCGATGATGCGCCAGTTTGTTTTCCTCAGGACGGCGTCGGGAAAGGTACGGGCATTTTCATTAGCTGCGGCACACTTGGTCTACAACATTCTTGGTATGTAACATTCTTCATTGGATAAATGAGAACACCTTGGTCATGATGCATGGAAAGTAATTGTTCTCAGGCTAGAACATACAAAGGGACAGACATAACACAAGCCTCGAGACAATTTTAACAAAATTGCTGCCAATTTTTACAAAAATTTGCTCGAGTACAGGCTAATACAATATTTGATGCGCACTCAAATGCAGTTTTTAATGCGCACCTCAAATGATCGACGATTTCCGAAGATAGCGCTTGCGTTATCTGAACGAATTTGACATTGCCACGCTTCTTCCACTTTTCCTTCCAATTATTTTATCCTAATATCAGTGTGCTGTCTTCTTGTATTAGGCCTTTGTATCCGTATGTTTAGTAGGCAAAAAAGAAAGAAAAAAAGCACTGACGGAAAATGAAAGCTAGTCTCGAAGGGCGTTGGACCTTGATTAGGGGCTAAAGTATACCTAGATCTTGCTCGGTTGCTCACTTCTATGTCTGACAAGCTGCTTAACATGAATTCGACATGAACACGGTTACGCTTACTGGGTGTGCCGAGATCTCGGAAGAATTTCAATGAAAGAAAACCACGGTGCCCTATCGCGACCGTCTGAATGCATATGATGGTATACCAGATACTGTCATTTGGGATACTGTGATTTCTTCTGCCTTGTACGATAGCATCCCCATCAGAGAATAGGCACAGGTAGTTTTCGTGGGGCCTTCTTCGAGCCTTTTCCATCCCGCACACAGAGTTAGCCATGATTAAATGCCCCGCACCGACGACGTGTTGCCTCTCAGGTGTCGATAATGTATATTTGTCCGTACTGTTACTGCTGTCCCACCTGTAAATGAAGTGGCCCAACACATTGGTTAATCTGATCGTGAACTCGAAAGCAGTAGGAACCGTGTCCCCTCGACTGTACAAGTCGTGTAAGCATGGAAGCCATTGCGAGGGCCCGTTAAAGCTGCGAACAATCTGCTGAAAATCCTTCTGGAGCCTCTTCGCCTCTATATTAGGAGAAAGCTGAAGGATGAAAAGGCCTTTGAGGGTCTCAAGGAAGTTGAGGAATTTCTGGAAGCGAGCACGATCGAAATCGCAACACTACAATAACTTCCCATTGTGGCCGCTCGTACTCGCAGCATCAACGTGTCTCCTCATACTATGGGCACAAAGCTCCGAGAAGGCGCTGCTCAACTTCACGAGAACGAAAGGTGACTCTCGCCAGGTGAGTTGAACGGCATAGTTGTCAACGTGTGTCTGTCACCTCTCTCTTGTTAACAGATTTTACTTTTCACTTTCCAAACATCTGCTCTTCTTCACTCTGCATCTTTACTTCGTCGTACAAGAACTCCTCCGAACCAACGGAACATTCTTGCACAGTACACAGTGGAACAGAAGAAACTGAAGTATCGTTCTCGTCTTTGTTCTACCTGAACCTTGTCTTCCTCCTGCCCCACTTGTGGAGTGCGCGGCGACCTCGCCACGTCAACCTGGCTTGTGGGCAAAATCACCAAGAGCGTGAACCCCTGGAATTTTCTATGCAACGTATTGACAAAAGGTCGTTCAACTTCGCGAAGATTCTCGGACTGTGGTTGAACGCTTCCCACCAGATCTGAGGCGTTCGTCTTCTCGCGGAGTTCTTGTGCTCCACTGGTCTGGCGACGGACTTCAGAAAGTGCTCCCACCATCATCATTCAATGTATGTGTGTGTTCTAGTAATTGTGGTTTTTCATTTCTGAACGTATAATGGCACATATCTTTAGCTGCTACGAGGGGTAGCGGAAACTACATCTCAATTGTATTCAACAGAATATACACGTGCAGGATGAGTAACAAAATTCTGTGTCCTAATACTTGAGGAAGTCAGTTTTGTAAGACAACATTGCTCACAAACCGTTGGCGTCGCCCGCTCGTACACAAGGCACCATGACGTGAAAAGCTACGTGCCTTACAGAACGAATAGGAGTAATTTAGAATCCAGTACACTAGATTTTTTACTGATTTGAGACTTTGCGCGCTCAAGGAATGAACGTTTTTAAGAGGTCATTTTGGTACACATCGACTTTATCTTTGTACCACTGAGATTGTGCTGTCACATCCCCTGTCACTCACACTTGTCCACACGCAATCAGTGTTTCGATAATCTCTCTACAATGCATGGCATGTACGCCTTCGCGTCAAAGCCTCTCTTCCGGCACATTCGTCTTCCACATAACCATACCGATAACATTCACTGTGCAAGACCTCTGGAGCCCAAGAGACGATGGGCGTTTTTCAATTGACTGAGGCAAAGGATCGCGTCGTCGATCGGAGCGATTATGAGATGGAGTCGCCTTTGAAATGGGAGCAACAGCGTCTCATGCATCGCCGCGGATTTGGGCCGTGTCTACTAGCTGTCCTTAGAGGCAGCGACGACGGCAGACTGATAGCGACATCAAGAAGGTCGTTCGACTATCGACGCTCCAGCCTTGGAGCACTTGATATCCCGCGGCGGTGAGAGGCCGATGGTGCGCCTGCACGTCATTTGCAGCGCGGCAGAGAAACGATGGTAACTGTGCCCAAGGCTGCACTAGATTCATAAGAAGTATAGTGAAAGGATAATGGAGAAAGGTAATCGTGAACGTAAACGCTTCAATGAGCACCCTGCAAGGGTAACTTCAGTTGGCACAGCAAATGACGAAGATGTAAAGGTGCCGCAAACGTCAGCTGTGTAAACGAACATCATGACTCCTGACTGCAAAAGGGTTGAGAAAGTGCTCTGGACGAAAAAAAGACGAAGAGTATTCACTTCTGGTACAACTGTCAAGATCGTTGCGCGCACAACATGTTTTAAGTTGGTTTGGAAATTTTCCAATGCGCACTGA
Source organism: Ornithodoros turicata (assembly GCF_037126465.1). NCBI lineage: Eukaryota > Metazoa > Arthropoda > Arachnida > Ixodida > Argasidae > Ornithodoros > Ornithodoros turicata. The sequence goes on along the minus strand of NC_088204.1, from coordinate 26,236,381 downwards.
GATTGCCCCAGAATGGCATGACTGAGCCAACTGAGCATGCTAGCCAAACCTGAGCATAGCTTTTCTTCGAAAGCGCAGCTGTTGTGCTTGTTGGGTGGCCGACTGCCACTTCAGCTGGCGATACCAATGTTGGCACCACGTGTACCCTTCCCTTAGAGCCACAGGGGTGACAAAAGGTTCACATTTTGTAACCACCCTCAAGGGGTGGCTTGAAGCAAAATCGCCATCTTGTCCTCGGCCCACCTCACACGAAACGTCATCTTGACGTCATGTGACCTTGTTTGTGTCCTCTTCTTGCGCTAGCCGACATTACCTTCGCAGCATAAAATCAACAGATTTTCCTGTGGTAAGTTACACGGTGTTTCTTAGTCGACGTAGTAATTTATTCCTGCAAATGCTTAGTGCATCACATCGACAGTAAGCCTTAGCACCGGCGTCGTAATCACGTTCTGAATGGCGAGCAGTACGAGGCCACATGCGCAAGCCGACATGTTTAACTGCAAGAACAGTCGACACAGCTTATTGGTATAGATCGAAACACGTCAAAAAACGACACACAGAAACGGCAGTCGAGCGGCCTACAAACGGCTCAGCTGCTGACCATGGGCGCCGTCGCCTTTATGGTAACCTTATGATGACGTTTGCAATTACGTCAGGCCAGGACCATAGAAATCATAAGAAGAGAGACTAGAAGAAAAGCTGGGAGAGAGAGTAATGGAGGAGAGCAAAGGTGATGTACCGAGGCAAGACCCTCTCCCAATGTTGAAGTCCGGGAGGCGCCGTGATCGATATTGTAGGTGCATTCATTTCGCCTGCACCTCCTGAACTAGTTCAAGCAGTGCAACCTTCTCGCATTCTTTTCGCCATAGACCTGGCATGTATTTAAGAACCGGTGCAGGACCGGTGCAGCACTTTTCTTTCGAAAAGAATGGACTTTGTGGATTCGGCCGGATTCGGGCACAGCCTTTCCACGTGTGAGACGTTTGAAGACTAGATGCGTTCTGCGCAACAGTATCCAATCCAATGGTAGCCGCTTCCGCTTCCACTGGGCTCCGTGTGCCATGCCGTGTGCGAAGTGTATTTGTTTTGTCTGCCATCACCTTCGTGCTTGGATTCCTTGGGGAACGAGTATCGTACCGTTTAAACATTGTGCTGCCACATGAAAGGACTGCGCAGGGAACTCGTAGGAGACACCGTTCGTAACACGCCAGGCCTACCGTATCTATCCTGGCGGCTCACATGTTGAGATGCCCCCTTCGCTGGCTTAGTTTCTAGATACTATAAGAGTTCTATGGTCAGGACATGACCAGAACTTATTCTGTTCCCCGGGTGCGCTACCGTCCGTGGAGCGATATGTGATAGAGCACCCCTGTGCTTGGAGCACACGAAGAAGCCAGCTCACGTGCTTGCTGCATTCATGGATATGTATATTCCTCGCCGCAGTGTTGCTGTGATCAGGCTCACCGCAAGGTGTGGTGGAGCGGTGGCATGCTATGTCCAAGCGCTCTACCTGCCGGTGTGGCGGCATGTTCGTATATGGGTATCGTGCGTCCTGGGCCGACTCCACGGAGAAGTGTGGCGACATTTGTCTTAAAGCGTCTGAGAAAAGCCCATAGTTATTTTCAAAACAAATGGAAGCACCCAGACCGCACCCTGAAGGACCCTGGTTCAATCCCCACTTGCTACAACGAAGCAGGTTCTTACATGAGTGTTTAACCTGACGACTAGCGGATCAAGTCTCCTCATTCAAGTTAGTTCACATCATTTACCCATTCTACTTAGAGTTGCACTGTAGACATCTCTTGTGTGGCTAGTAAAGCTGCAGGTCAGTGCTCATCGTGGGTCTGTGCCTGATTGTCGTACTCCGAAATTATGCGGCCGGCACTTGGTGCAGAAATGTTGTGTTCATACATCTCCATTTCGTTTTGTTCCTATGTAATCTAATCTAGCACGATCAGATTGAGCATGAATGTCCATGGAAGGAAAAGAGAAAAGAAAAGCTACTTGAGCCAGACGCTCGTGCAACAGTCGTCCCCCATCTGTTCTGTTGATCTAATACAGTTCCAGGATATTAAATTATCTGGTACGTGTATTTCTGTTGCACTGCTCGCGACACGGTTGTCTGAAATCACCGATCAGTGGGTCCAAAATCCGCGCTTCCTTGGGTGCCCTCCGACATGTTGTGTCAATATTGTATTTAAAGGTACTTTACATGATGCACATGTGCAGCACTCGAACATGTGTACATTTACTGTGGGATCAAGAGCTGGACGTTAATTTCAGACAACCGTGTCGCGAACGGTACATAGAGGCATCGGTGATATCTTTCAACACCCAGAAGCCAGAAGGAAATGGACGGCTGGGGCCCGGTTTTGCCAACGCCGATTAACATGTGAACCGAAATCAACGGTCACTTAACTTGAATTTAACGCTGAACTCTGCTCTACTAAAGGGAGTTATTGGTCACTGAAGCACTCGTCGCGTCACCAGCTAACGTTTGTAAAAATAAATAAATAAAGGAATTGAGTGTTAACGTCAAGTTTTGGCAACCCAGCCTTCGCCCAGCCAGGTAAGCCAAATAGGTGACTCGCTGTGCTTCTGCGACTCCTGGCCTTCTTCGTTCTTCTTCGTTCTTCTTCTTAAATGAACCTTGGCGTCCGGAAATGTTGAGCCGTTTTATTACCGACAACAACGCCGAAAACCGGACGCGAATTAGTGAGTAGTTTTTGTGCAATTTGATGCGATGCATGACAAGAGCAAGACGACAAATGATGAGCTAGAGCATAGCGGAAAACTTGGCGAAGTAGTCTGCCGAGCGGTGCCGAACATTACCCTGTCGGTCTCATGCACACATTTTCGATTGCGATCGTCCCTTTACAGCAGAGATTACTTTTCTTTCTTTTCCTTTTTTTCTTTCTTTCTGTCCAGTATTTTCTGATTTCCCTTTTGCCTTGCTGTTTTGCCTCGCTTTCTACACTGGATAAAGTGGTGGTGATGGTGAAAGGGCTGGCCGCTGTCGGCCACACAGAGGTGGGCAACGTCACGACTGGCGCCCTGGAGAATCAGAACCGCACGACACGCTCATGCGGCCAATGAACGCTCAGAATAACATCGTTTTGTCTTCCAAACATTTAAACTTTAGTATTCTGTAACATGTACAGCTCCCGTCAACCTTAATAAAAACACTGAAAAAAAAAAAAAACTCATTTCCGAGCCACGCTGGGGGCACTGGGTCACCGCATTAAACTAACGGAATAATTTTGTTGAATTAAGATTTCCTCGTGGCCCCAAGGGTTGCTGTAATCGCGCACGGGAACGAGACCATATTTTTTCCAGTGTTACGTCGTAGTGGCGTCTAATTCCGTAGGCCTAGAGTATCCGGCATCTAATACCGCCATTGAGACAACAGGAACAGTGGATTGTACTGGAAACGGTATTTGCGCTCTCGATTGCAGCTTCGTGTGGTATTTCTTTCAGTTTGTGATGTCTGAAGCGCTCTGATGGCATATTCCGGGGGTACGCTGCTTATGCCGGCTGTGCATCTTATCACCATGCGCGTGCCTTCAAAGCTGTAGCGAACTCTATCCCCCCCCCCCCCGTGAGCGTGCGCATAATAAAAATTATAAGTCGTCAGTGTGTTGTGCTGAAACTCAGAACCCAAGAAGGAAGCTTAATTGTTTTCCTATCTAATCGTAATATATTGTGGACACATGTAGATCCCATTGACGTTGCCGTTCTACTACCTAGTGGTTTGACCCGCGTGAGGACCTCTTACTGCAGTACACGTTTAAATTCTTCTGGCTCAATTGCCGGTATCAGATGCAGAAGCTCACCCTGATTAACAATCGAAGTGATGAAATGATTAAGTATACAGGCATACAACCATTCATAATCGTCTCCTGCTTATTTGTCGCTAGCGTATGCATCTGAGCTCCATCTACTCTTCTTATTTTACTTATTCCTTTTATCTTCAAACAAGATTATCCTCGCAGCGTTGTAGAAGGGAAGAATGTGGCTAGACCTCCGTAGTAATCCTGATTAATTGCCCAAATTTGCGCTTCAGAAGCATATGCGATAACAAGAGTTCCCGGAGTCAACTGATGCTACCGTAGATGTCAGAGCAAATGGAACTTCGAAGGCTAATAACGGCTACTATCTCAAAGGATCAAGTAGGTGCACCCGGCGAGACAGCGATCTCACTTCCCATACGCCCGTTTAATAATGTATTGACCTTCACGCAGTGGGAGGTACGTTTTCTAACATCCCCTTCACGTGTCCTCTATAACAGTGGCACACTCTAAAAAGGATACTTCACCGCATTGTACGTTCTGGGCCCACCATTACATAATTGAGAGAAGATATACGCATTTTTGTGCGGCGACACGCTGCACGTACAGGAGGGTACGACTGCGGATAGTTTCGATCACCTCGGGTTCCATTCCGTGCGCTTGAAATCTGCGCTAAAATGGGGAGTAATTGCAGCCCTCACCTTGAAATTTACTCCCCAGTCCTGCACAATGGCCTCCAAACTTCGCATGTACTCCCACGCATTTAGTCGTTTTCACAGCATGTTACTCAGGAGGATAGCGTCCTGGGTAGACTTCACATGAAAGTTCACCGCGTGACAAGCTCCTAGCCAACCATCATCCCGACTGACATCGCTCTCTCCTCCGATTTGTTGAAAACGGGAGGCGTACCCCTTTTTCTGACACTTACGCAGTTGTGTAATTTGTCGCAAAAAGGCGCGCATTCCGCGCTTTCCCCTATCAGGAATGATAACGGTTCCACGATGTGCAACGGTTGGCCTTCAGCATGTTCTGTGGTGGAGTGCTGTCTGGGGTTTTTTCTGGGTTCTTCAGACACATGTCGGCATAGTTCCCTTAGAAGTCGGCCCAGGACGCACATTCCCCCAGGGCGTTTGCAGTGACGTTGCCCGCCTCTGTGAGGCCGACAACGGCGAGCCCTTTCACGAGCACCACCAGCACCAGCTGTTTTAAGAGTGTAGGATATCAAAGACAACGATGGTACACTCTTAGAAATGACCTTCCCCACATAGCACGCTCCTAGCCAACCATCATCCCGAATGACAACGTTCTTGCCCCTGATTTGTTGAAAACGGGAGGAGGAGCCTATTTTGTGCCCATTATGCACGGCACAAAATAGGCTCCTCCTCCCGTTTTCAACAAATCTAGGGCGAGAACGTTGTCATACGGGGTGATGGTTGGCTAGGAGCGTGCTATGTGGTGAAGTTCATTTTTAAGAGTGTAGTGATGACGATGAGGACGATATAGAAATAATTTAAGCATCGAGCTGTTACGGAATCGCGCCTTTCGACATTACTCGTCAAACGTGCGAAATGTGCCGTGTAACACGTTCACTGATCGAGGTTATTTTTTATTTTCTCTTTTTTGCAATAAACACGTTTCGGTAGGCGTCTCAGTATCAAAGGAAAAGTACATCTGCCTCTTATATCGCCTGAAAAGGAAGACGCGTTTTTCGCTGAGGAAATAGACTGCAGCGGATCAGGATGGGGGGGGGGGGGGTTACCCTAATGTGGGACACGATCAGAGGTACTGTTCTACATGCAGACGCAGTCCACGCCTCCAGGCTGTTGCAGCATCGGCGTTATGCCCTCACGTCGGCGCACTTGTCATCCGGACGGCAACATTTCACTCGTTACAACAGCCTTGCATTTAAAGCCCTACCGCAGCGAGCTTTCTTGTTGAAGCGTTCTATAAATAGCAGTGTTAGCTCGCATTGAGGTTACGTCAGCCGACAGCCGCAACCACTGTTAAGATGAAGCAGGCGTGCGTGAAGTGGGTCTTACGAACACAGGACGTTTCAGACCAATTCTCGAGATGTGTGATGTCATGATACAGGACTACTGCCTGAAGGCGAATGTTCAATTCACAAGCTCTCGCTGTATATAGGATTAGACTGAGATATTGTATGCTCCTGGACGCGGTGTTGTTCAATTTTTTCTTCTCCTGACCGCCGTAATGCTGAGGCGGTTTCTTTGTCCACGACTTATGCATCTGAGGAATGTCCAAATAATCTCGTCTTCTGTTGAATGCTGCGTGAAAGTCAAATCTGTCGGTAATTCATGCGCTCCACCCAGTCGACGGCCACTACGAGCGATGTTTCTTCCGGCTTCGACGCAATTGTAGGAGGCTGGAAATGACGCTCACTTTTCAGCCTATGTGCTTGGAGCGAGCATTGCAATCTAATAGTAAGCGTTGCTTTCGAGCAAGACCTGGAGTGGTATAATTCCATCATACGTGCCAGCATGATGTCAGTAAAAGGTGATGTAGATTCGCACTATTGAGCCTTTAATATTGACAGTGCAAAACAGAGGAATATTCGTTGAAATCAAAACTTTCTGACTTACAGAATTGCACGCATCCATAATAGGCGTTGAGAGAAATGTGTGTTTTTTTTTGTTCCAAGATTACGGATTGAAATGCAGGAGACTCCTCGTAAGAATCAAACTAGTCGCATGGAGAATGAATTATCTTGTTTCACTGTCTCTACGCTGCGCAGTTACATGTGCACTGCTGTTACTGTACACCGTCACTATGTGGCACGTCGCACACAGCCATACGTTCGCATTAAATATAGTGTTTTTCTCATTGCTGATGTCGACAGCAGTGTCGGGTGGAATGGAAACCGTCGGTCGTCGTATGCCCACCCGCACTTTTTATCCACACTAGTGGCATGCGAAAACTTTGCGCTTGCCCTGGACAAAGCGCTTGCCCTGGAATCTCGCACGTTGTCGTTCACCGTCTTCAAGTGAGGCTGCTCCAAGTGCGCAGCAACACTTCATACTTACGGAGCATCACAGCAGCACGTATAGTCTGTGATAAGGCATTTGACCGAGAGGCCCTGGTTCAACTAGCGCCCGATGAAGATTCTTTTCAATGTTCTGCGCTTGAGTGAAGAATCAGATAGGGAAGGGGGAGGGAACGCCACACTGGACAGTTCAGAGATCACGCTTCCGCGAGAATGCATTCTGCATTAAAAACACTAGAGGTTGACCATTCAAGATTGGGGTTCGCTAGATCCATGCTGCATAACACGCATACACTTTTGACCTCATGGCTACAGAGATAAAGTGAGCTGAATCGCTGCTCGACCTGTCTGTGCCGTATTATGTGTACACTCACACAAACGCACTATCTATTCTGCAAGTCCAATTGCGCGAATAAATTGCGCAAGACAGTGCGTAAACGTTCAGTGGCCCATCGCACCCCAGAAAGTTCTCCATGTTAGAAGAGTAAATAATATTTCCTGTTGCTATATATCTATATATTGCAGCGTGTGTTTATCTCCCCCTACACCTCTTGTTTGCGTCCTTACAGCTGGTTACTTTACACTTCCATGTTAACCTGTCCATCGTTCGTCGTTCATTCGAGCAAGGCCGGATATATCTTCACAACAACAGGCAACAGAGTATGCTTCATAGCTTCGACGACGTCACATGCAGTCGGAGGCGATTCAAAACCACTCGGTAGATCGTCGTGTAGAGTATTAACATTATTCGAACATCGGACAATCCGAGCACGACATCAGCGTTGGCTCGAACGGCATCAACGTTACACAACTGTGTATCAAACATATCGCCTATCAATCAATCAAAACAATCCATTAACCTTTACTTCCGCCGAACTGCTCGCGTATTGACTTCCGGCTTTACGAGAGTTTTATGAATCGCCGTTTAGTAGTTGCTACAGCTCCTGTGTTTGCTGTCATGACTTCAAATGGAGTTCGTCTGCTGAGGTCTTATTGCTCCTAGAAATTTGATAAGGCACATATGGAAATCTAACACGATCTGGATTGGATTGCGTTGGACAAAATTAAAATAGAAGTTTCTTTCATAAATGTGGCGCCGCCTACACCGGAGCGCTTGAAGCTGACCGCACTGTTGGTGGAGATTAATGAAGAAATGACACGAGAGAAAATGGGAAAGTGAAAAGAAGAAAAAGAGTGATTAACTGATGACCGCGGGGGTCACTAAGCGGTACCGTTCAGGAAGTTTTGTGTGCGTGGGGGAGGAGGGAGTATCGTTTATCGAAAGAAGGAAAAAAAAGGAAGGAAGGAAGGAAGTTGTGGAGAAATTGTAATTGAACAACTCCGATATTTTTGATGACCTTGCAGAAGACATGAGTCCCACAATAAGGGTCTGAGTTGGCTGTTTAGAACATGCACCGTAGAACAGTTATGAGAACACCGACATATGAGAGAACATAAGGAGAGGGAAGTCAGTAGAAAAGTAGTCACACCGTACAAATACAAGGGTAAACAACAAGGGTAACTACAACACGTGAAGCGTAAATATTGTGTAGATACGACATTTCCTGACTTCATGTTGCCCAACATTACGGCGAAACCCAATAGCAAAGATACACGGAATATCTCTATGCAATATGATTCCTTTTAGCTAATATGCGGTCAGTTACGTCCTTAAGAAAGGAACACCCGTGAAACACATACAATTCTAACTGTTCTAAATATCGATGTCTGCGGTATGATTCACGAATGATTTAGCACCCAAGTGGGCTGCTTGTCATATAGCGTCAACGACGACACCGGCTTTTTACGGCTTTCCAGACGCTTTATAACGTAGGGTACACTCTTTTTTTTTTTTCCCCTCAGAGTGCGCCTCATGTGCATGTGCCGATCGAGACAGTTGTGGGAAACTGGCGTTTGTGGCTCGTTGCATGGTGGAGGCTAACGAAACTTTGTTCATTGATTTAAAATGACTCCCGCATATTTGTCCCGATCCCGATGTTTTTCGGTTTTTGTGGACGTCACGTCGCTTTATGTAACATCCAGATAATCTTTGCGCCTCCAGGGTCACAAGCACTGGAATAGTTCAAAGCAGATGGACTTTTTTATTTCTTACAAACAAACATGTGGGCATTTTATTCATCTATTCACCATTAAGGTTCCAAAGTTCCAGTTGCCGTTCTGCAGGATTTACACTAGTAAAGTGTTGAAATATGCCAGTGGAGGGCCTTCATTCTGATGGATACCGCGGATCCAACTGCAGCTTAGCCTATACTGACAAATCCACATGAATGTAGAATCAATCATCGTCAATAATGTATCGGTAACGCGCTCGACAACAGTATCATTTGTATTCAAAAGCCAAAGAATACTTCGGTCCACGCAAAGAACACGTTGCACAATCGTTTAGGATTTGTAACCAGGCCCAAGCTGCAGTTTGAGAGTCTGTTATTCTAAGATTTACGAAACAACAACGACAACAACTACATGAATGACGGTGGATGGGGCGATTAACCGCAACAATTGCGGTACCATACCTCAGTGCATTAATATATGAGTGGGATGACGATGAAAAAGATGAGGCATACAAACTCGCACCCTGCGGCGCGTGCAACATGTCGCACCACTGCGCAGACAAGCCTAAGGTGGAACATCACGGTACCATTATTATTATTATTATGACACAGGTAGATGAGATATCATACACGCAAGTGCGTCATAACTCATGGGGACACTAATTTATCCGGTCAGCCACCGGACATGGGCGCGGATGCATAGATGCTGGATGGCATGATGGCATGGATGGCAGCATGGATGGCAGGATGACTGCTGTGAAGATCACATCTCCGCATCCATGGCAAAAGTTCTGAGGTCAGATGAGTTCAAGCAGGCTAGTAGACGTCAAGAACATATGGGACGAGTGCAGGCATTAACGGTGCTGCACAGGGTTAGAACAAGGACCGAAGATTGCGGCAAGGCTGAGCGGCTTGTTGTTTATACGGGTCAGTTGGGACTGCAGCATTGCTCTCTCCGAACTGTATGGAGCGCAGTCGATGAGGACGTATTGAATGCCTGCCACCATGCGGCGGTTGGAACACGATCTGGTTGAAGCATACCCTAGTCTGTGTCTGAACTGCAGGGTGAAGGGAGGAGAGACAGCGAGCCTGGGAAGGAAAACGACAAAGTTGAATCAATACGGCGTGCAACAAGGACTTGTCTTGTCTATAATGTCCCGGCGACATTGTTGCGCCGCGATTGGTTGGATCATCGCCGACAAGAATGTCCTCCTGTCACCACGGGTCAACATATTCGGTATCACCGCCTCGCATTGTCTGGCAGCGGCATCCACTCTGTCAGCCTCTACATTTCCGCTTAGTCCACAGTGACCTGGGATCCACTGAAAAGTGATGGAGTGATCAACGTCGCACAGACGCTGAACGTCACTGAGGATGTCCGTGATGCCATGCTCTCTATGCACTGCAGGGCTGCCCTGGAGTTCGTGGTACCCCCCCCCAATTCGGGGACCCTCGCGCAGATCATACCGCAAGGACGACAAGTTGCCGTAAAGTTCTGCGGACGTAGATTAAGTGCAGTGTGCCAGGCGATACCCGTGAGACACCGATCGATGGATCGATGGATCGATGGAATAACGAAGGCGGCCGATGAACTTACAGGTGTAGAGGACCCGTCGGTGGAGAGGGCAGTGGGCTCAGTGTATACGCTAAACGCTTTATGAAACAGTGTTTCATCTTGCACCGTAAAGTGGATGCAGGATTTGGGTTCTTGCATATTCTGGCGACACTACAATCTTATAGAAGGTCGTAATGCTGGCACCAGACATGCTTTGTGGAACGACAAAGCATTGATACAATTATAAACGATACTAGATATTATGCCACCATACGGCAAGAAAAACACATCCAGATCAAATGAAATAATGTTTTGTGTCACATCTACGTTCAAAACGAAATACGCATATAGTGTCATGCGCTTTTGTACTGGTTGGTGCAGTGTACGGTCTTCACAGATAGGATTTCAATCTCCGTGTAAAGGCCTATACAACGCGTGAACAAAGCTCATGATTGACATCAAGTGAGGCGGAAGGTGTTAGCTGTCTCCTGACATTGTGGACAGATTTTGTCTACCGTTCACCGTTGTAAATATCCTACTTGAAAGTAATGGAAAGGCCTGCACCACAAAAATTGGCATATCATAGGGCTTTCGGAAGGTACAGAGCCAGCGTCACAACAATGAACAATACTTGGCAACAGCGCAAGTGCTGTAGAACGTAATTGACTCGGCGGCCCTTTGTCGGCACGGTACATTTAGGCACACTGTTGTTTGCTTGTAAACAAACGATAGGAAGGTCATGACCAAGAATGTAAAGGTTAAATCTGGGGTTAAATCTCTCATACGAGCTCGTCGATTTTCCTTCTCTGACATTACGCCATGTTTACGTTATACTGCTCGAGTGGACGGATAGTGCCTTACAGGGGAAGGGATCTTTCAGGTCCTGTTTTCTTCGAAAGCCATTGCGATTAGTCTATTGTCTAGTTTTCCAAGGTGAAGAATAGAACTGTGTACTGGGCCCATAAATATTGCGTATTTTTCAGATTATGGATTAACTTGTGCACATAAGACATGACTACAATTTTCTTTTTGTCTCTGCATCCTCCTTCAGTATGACTTATTATTTTTTACATGTTAACAACGCCTCAGCTACCTCTATCAGTAGCAAAGTCGGGTAGCCCGCATTTTTCAACCTCTCAACTTGACCATTGAAACTGAGTTCGCACTTGTGGACACACGGCAGTTCAACCGCATTTTTCATAATTGTTCGGCAGATTCCCCATTTTACCTAGTTTAGTATGTCCTGAAGCATACGGCATAATACCTTTTTTTTTTATCTTGTCTCGTATTGCCAACACGACTCCCCGGCATTAGCACTGATCATTAAATCAGGAACTTTCCATCGCATCGTCACCATCTATTGTTGTTGTTGTTGTTGTAAATCAGGAACCGGAAGCGAACCCTCCCCCGGGGTTTCAAAAGTATGCTTCAGCCCCGGCAAACTTGCACTGAATATATTGAGTAAATTATGTAGCATCGCTTTGGTCGGCCTTTAGCTTTTTAACAACAGTATAGATAGTCACCAAGAAATGTATACATTGTGACTCGCAAGTTCTTTGCAAGGGCTGATAGAATGTCTCTGTCACATTTGGACAAACGCAACTCGAACGAAGAGACGCTGTATGCAACACACATTGAAAGAGAAGTGTCCCACGTTTTTCTTTGTTTTTTGTTTTTTCGTTTTCGCAGCGGAGTCTTACGCAGCAAATAATGTAAGCTCTTGCGAAGCAACGGTAAGCGGGGTTGACATGTCGCGCGACAGAGAGGCCCTTGACCAGAGAACTATCTAGAGAGAAACTCTCTCTTTCAAAGAGACCAATGCGAAATAAACGTACATGAGTGTCGAACTAGTAAGAAAAAGAAGAAAAAAAAAAGAGGGGCCAACAGGGGATGTCACAACGAGTGAAGACGACGAATTCTAGCGTTTTTGTACATAGTACAAACTAGCGTTTATTAACACAAAAGCAAGTGGTGCCCAAGGCTTTTGTCGCTAAGTTTACTCAACTTGATTATGAATTCTCTAAGATGAACGTGGTTAGTGTGTCATTGGAGGCGGAGGCTCTAGATCGCTAACACAAAAGGTACAGCGTGGGTAGCAGGGCATCCATGAATATGTAGTCCTTGCCTCGTAAACTATCACCTCAAGTTGGGTGCTGCCCTTCTGGAGTCGTTTTTACCTCTTCTTCAGAGACGCCAAGTTGATGAATTTACTGGGACGATGAACGTGATTTCTGGGGACCCGTGACTTCCGCTTTATTTTCTTCGTTCAATTATTTTCTTTCCTCTCACAACTACGAGAACTGGAGTCGCTTGACCTCTTCATGAGCGATATTCTTTTCTTCTTTTTTTTTTTTTTTCAGACGAAAATCAACCTCGCTCTCCCATTGACTATAGATTGTGACACTTACGTAGTTTGAATAATTGTCATAAAAAGGTGTACGCCCTGCCCCTTCCACAAATGAAGAGTGATAACGATATCATTCTGGCAATGGTTGGACCTCAGCGTGAGCTGTGGTGAAGTTCTGTTAGAGTGGTGAGGACGTTCTTCTACCCGGTTCGCTCTGCTGCGACACTGCCACCCCAGATGGTCAGATTTACCGTCGTGCTAATCCACAAATATAGGCCGACTTTACCTCACGTGCAGCTGTATTATGTACTTCCCATGTCTGATTCAGTTACACAATCCGATTGCATGTCGGAAGGCAATCAGTGGCGCTGCAAGAGTCGTCGTCCTTCAGCCCTTATTGCTTCTTTTTTTGGAGCAGTTCTACTTAAGAAGTCAAAGCCAGTTCCCAGTGACTCGACAACCCGGAAACGATCAACTATACAGAGCTACAGAGCTGACGTTTACTTCATGAAAGAGTGAGTGCCCAATGCTGGAAACCGCGCCGTTATAGAATAGTGATTAAGGGGACGTCCAGACGTTATCGCTTGCGCACCTCGGGTAGAATGACAATATACAGGTAAGCGCAAGGTCCCGCGAATGCCTGTTGAGTCATGTTAGTGAGGTTATACTCAGCAGTACACAGCAGGGTTGCGGAGTTGCCACTCCGGAGCTGGAATGGTTCCGGAATCATTCCAGATTTAGCAGAGCCCGGAATGCAATTGGAATGGAATGACGGAAACTGTCCTAGGAATGGGAATGGTCTGGGTGCCCCGGTGGCAGTTTTGGTTTCAACGTGCTGGTTTCTGCCCTTGCACCCTTTGCACCGCACCAGCACACGGTCAAGAGTGTAATAACCTTGTTTGTTGTTTTGTTTTGGGAGTAGCAGAACTAGTCAGGAGACAAGTTCAATTTCTCCCTGGTTTTCTTTTAAATAATCAATCAATCAATCAACCTTGTCTTTGTGCTTTTTCCGTGCTTAGTAATGTCAATCTCCTGTAGCACTGCTGGACTTGCCAGTATGGTTACAGGTCCTTTTCTTTTATTGAGGGAATTAACGGAATGGAATTGGTTTGCCAAGCCATTCCAGGAGTGGGAACCGACCATACACTCTAAATCCAAATACGCTTACCGTGCCGCTTGCGATGGAAAAACGCCTATTTCAAGCGTTTGCCGCCTATTTGTGCCGAGGAAACCAAGGCATCTCTGGTTTTTTGTTTCTTGTGTTTGGTTACTTTCGCTTTCACCTGCGTCGCCAACCGTCTCTCTCTCGCCTGGCAGTTGAAGTGATAACCACCATAACGATCATAACCCCAGAACGCGAGGACGCGCAGTTAACTGTTTGTCTTCGCTTGCGAGTGGAGAATCAAATGCACCGTAGTATGGTTGGCGTTCAGGAGGTCTCTCAGTCAATATCGACTAAAAGGAGCGGCAAGGCTGTCATTTCAAAAACGTAGTGCAATTACATTTGTGCCGGTCGCGTCAGTTCCGTCAAGTACGTTGTTGACACGCTCAAGGAAAGTAAGTATTTATGTTCATTTTTTAGAGGTGTACCGAAAAGTAGTGAATGTTCATACAGGAATCAGCCACGAGAAAGGGTTACATGTAGAAGCTTAAAGAGTGTTTTTTTCTTATTTTTTATGAATGCTTGCGCATACGACAGATAAGAAATCTTCATTATCGAATTCTCTTTGTGTACATTGTGATCCCTGATAACACTTGTACTACAGACACTGATTATGTAGGCAGTGGCTCCCAGAGCGTAATGGTTTGATGAGGACTCTATGAGACGTGGAATATTCCCTGTTCCAGGCTCTTGTTTATCGATGTCGTCAACTAGATCGGGAGGGCTTCCTGTGATATGAGTCAGTACTGACTCATATCGTAACTATATCGTAATTATATCATAACTCGTGATATGGCTGGACCACATGTGCGTGGCATGCATGGCGATTGGGGAATAAACGGGATGTAGCAGTGACTGTGCCGATTTTGATTCAGAAATGCCACGTATCTGAGAAGCTCTGGGAGTTCTGTGGGGGGATATGCAGTTCCAACGATTGCTGGGCGTTCGATCGGAACTACATGGAAGGCCCACCCATGTACAGTCATCAAAAAGGAGAGCTACCTCATGAAGGCGGTGGTGTCTCTAGTGTATGCACCCTCCCATAGTTCATGCTATTCTGCGTAAGAACTAAAATTGGTTGTTGCACCACGGAATGAATTTGTGGGCGTGCAAATAAGTTCACATTTCTCCCTCTTTGTTTCGTACGGATGCGCTAGAATAAAGCAGTAGCTCAACACACAGGTCACGCTTCAAATTAAGTTTCGCAAAGTGCAGCTTCCCTGAGTAGTAAGTTCTGTCAAAGCAACGAGCGAAACAACAAGAAAATTATCTTGAGTGATCGCACTTTTTGTTTTGCGTTGGACAGTTATCTTCCTAAAGCGCAGGCGCGCAAAACTGATATTTATTTTTCATCGTTTTGAAGTTCAAAATATTTCCATGCCTGCGTTCAGTATTTTCCCGCAGCATTTTTGTCCAACACATAGTTTACTTGCAGAGGTAACTTCAAGCAGTGTGTTGAGTTTCGATAGTGTGCCAAATCAGTCAGCGACAACTCTCATCGTCCCATGCTCTGCAAAATTTAGAAAACCACGGTCTCCTTCAAACAACGAAGGCAGCACGTCGAAAAGTGAAGGACGGACACCACAGCCCCCTGCGGCAGCAACTCCCTCAACACCATCGGTGCTCGGAGTGTGCATTTACAAGCGTATTTTGCAGCCGGTTTCGGGGTCACATAAGGACTTCAACGTTACCTTGATTTCCACTATATGCCATGCAATATGTCGGCTCTGCATTGTTTTAGAAGAAAACGTCCTGTGATATTTATTGTTTTGTGATTCTGCTGTGTGATAAATGCTTTTGTATAGTGCTTGCTTTGTTGCCTCGATCGAGGTGTCTTGACATAAATAAATATATTTTTCGTATCTTTTGTTGATCCTTAATTGACTGGAGAGATTTTCAAATTGCATTGCCGCGGCTACTGTAAAACAAGCGATTGTGACTTTGCAAAATGAAACATCACATATCGGTGTTGAGCTGATGCTTCTCGTGAAATAATGGTTTGAATGTAACAAACACACGAGCGGTGTGGTTGTCCTGTCCCTCTAATGGTTACCCACGCTCATGCTTTCCACATCAGGAAGAATGGTCCTTGTAGGGTAAAACTCTAATTTCGCGGCCCTAAATTTTCGCGAATCGAGTAACAGGTATATATTCGCGGCGACTAAATTTCGCGAGCTCCTCGAGCTTCTTCTCCCCGAGCTTCTGTCCTTCTTTGTTTTGAACTATTTGCGTGCCTTTAAAGTTCTCGGATTTTCTCGATTCGCGAAATTTGCGCAAATTAAGAGCTCGCTAAATAAAAGTGTTGTACCTATCTTTATCCTAGCCGTACGCTCTCAAATTGCGCGTCTATATTAGTTTTACGTATTGCGCTTACCTTTTTGTTATCATGATAGAGACAGCATGGCTTTGAGCCGGAGGAGACCGACGAGTGTATGCGGACCGGAGAACACACAGCGGACTCATTATTGAATCCTTCGTGTGTGTTCTCTATCCGTCTTGCCTTGTAGCTGTCTTGAGACTCAGTCATGTTACCTCTGTCATCTGGCACAAAATAACGGGCGCGCGACGCGATACGTTGAACCGCTTACTGTAGGCGGTTTTCCGTACAGCATATTATAGGAAGCACGATGTAACTGGTATTCCATGCGCTACACCGTATCCATATGTTCAAGCGGCACCGTGTAACACGTGCGCCACGCGTTACAGTGTAGACCTTTGTGTAGAAAGCACGCGGTGACGCCTGTTCTAAGCGGCATTTAAAAAAAAAATAAAAATGCCGCTGATTAAGTGTCACATGTCTAAGAGTGTACCTCTTCATTCCGAGGAATTGAAAGGAATGGAATTATCGCAAATCTCCATTCCTCCGAATGGAATTGGAACGGAATGGAGTACCCCATTCCGCAACCCTGGTACACAGTAGTGGAAATTCAAAGCTTCGCTATATCACATCACGTGACGTTATCAACCGTTTCTGTAATGCGCTTTTAAGTTATGCGATGCTGAAAGCGATGACACGGATCATCCTTCGCACTTTGCGCCGCAAATTAGCACGACATGGAAGGTTTGCGGACTCATTATCACGCATTTGTTTTTGTGATGTCGCCTGCTCGCTATGCGTGTTCTTGACCTCTCATCGTCACATCTGGGCCTTGTGAGAGAAGATACGTCGTGTACCGAAAACGGTTCACGTTTTTCCGCCGAGAAACGATGCTATCGCCCGCTATTTTTCTCGAACCAATCTGGAGCGTCCTTCGACCTTCGCAGAATATAATGGATACGAAAGGGAAGCTTTTCGGAAGCACCTATCTTGGGGCAGAGAACTTTCCAGCGAAGGCGACGCAGAGAAACTAGAAATGATTTCTCAACAGAAAAAGGATCGTCATTCGTTCGCGTTGTCGATAGGCGTTCATGCTCTAGCACACAACGTATCACGTGTCACACGCGCACGAAAAATTAGTCAACTGCACGGGACGGACGGCTCAAATATTAGCCTCCAGCTTTTAACGTAAGGAATGTGATGCCACTAATGTTAACATCTTTATACACGGGTTATATATGGGGCATATATGGGCAAGAGTGAGGATATGACATCGTTTGCCATGGTCACGACAGATAAATATTTGGGGAGAGGCCGGGAATCATTGCGGGGACGGGACGAATGTTGAGGAATAATCGCTAGCTCTGCACCTTCGTACTCTGTATGAAAAAAAAAAAGAAGAAAGAGAGGGCCTTCCAGCAGGCGACCCAACACTATTGTACTCAGTCACACATAGACATACTAATGGGGCCTACAAAAAAAAAGAGAGAGAGGGAGAGATGACTGCGCTCAGTGCTGACTGTGCATCCAATATACGGATATGTATACTTGGTGCACTTATTTCTGTATAACAGCTGTTGTATACCATGTTAATACTGTGCTTAGTTGGTGCATTCCCCTAAACTGCAATAACAATATTGTAACACCACTGCTGGCACCTTTTCTTCAATGCCATCGTTAAATTTTACCAACAACAACTCTATTTCTGTTGTGATGATTGGCGCGTTTCACCGTCACGTGTCCGCGGTAATTTGCCAAAAATCTAATCTTACAGTGGGGACCGAAATCCTATACAGTGTACAAAACAGTTAGTAGTGCTTTCAGGGCGAAAGTGTATCCGATTTAGAGACCCCCCCCCCCCCACACACACACACACACACGCTGTGAGTGGAGTCTTGAAACGCTGACAGCGCTGCCCATAAACAACCTCTCCTTCGCATCTTTATTTACAGACGATGTGAACGTTCCGCCGGGAAGGAATTTTTGAGCTGATGAACGGGTAACTGGGTCATGTGCGTCCCCGCACATGGCCCTGAAATCAATAACGTCGGTCGACCACTAGTTGCCCCGTCATGTGAGAACCATCACAACATTCGGAAACATCTATCCCGCCGACGGAGGTCGCTCTTCTTCAAATGAAAGATGATGACGGAGCTCATTTCATTAGTCAGCATATCTTGCATCGGGGGCTAAGGTTACTAAAGGGTTCACGACCACGTACACAATCTCGAAAATGCCGATGTCGGACCACTTTCGCTCTACCTTTCGCTGCATCCTCGATTAAGGAAATGAACTGTGCCTTTCGGTTAAGCGCATTCCGCCTTTTCCTCAACATTCTCGACCGATCGCTCCACGATATGCATTGGAGAACGTCTCTGCTTAGTTATCACTGTGGTGCACGTCTGGGGGACAGACGCGAAAAACATAGGAGGAAAATTGCTCGGTATCTTTCGCGGAAATTCGGCCGCCCGACGAAAACTTTAACGAAAAAAGAAGCACGTCAACAAAATGACAAGATGTAGAGACGGCTTTTATAATGTCGAGCTGGATGTCTTTACTGCGCGGTGCAAGATAATGATAAGGCTAGGGTAGCAAAAACATGAGAGGAAAGCCAGAAAAAAGAATATTTCCTCTGTCACTCCCCAGATAGCAATGTATCAGGAATGTGTATTTCGAGCAAGTGAACGTGAAAAAGAATGACACACTCCCTCCTTTATTAACTTCGCGAAGTTCCTTACACAACGTCTATAGACAATACGCCAAGTCGATGTTTTCACGCGAAACGCACGGTTGGCTGCGTTTTGCACACGCAAAAGGAAAAGTGACGGAAATGCTAAAATATCACCGGGAATGTGAATATAAAGGAGGCTTTTTAGAGGATCTCAAATGGAGAACCCGCAAACTCTCGAAAGATTTCCTCAAGACACTCCGACGAACAATTACAAAAAGACACGTAGAGGAAAACTAAGGGGGGAGGGAGAGAAATCAGGTCGTCCGTATATCATTGGTGCTTTGCTGTTTAGCGTCAAATGAATTTCTTGCGTTCTGAAGCTGTGGTTCTTGCTCACGGCAAAACCATTACCTTCTACGGTTGCCGAAGGGAAGGAAGTGGGGTTTTTAATAGAGGCTTTGACGAAATCCGCTCTTTCGAGACGTAAGAGAAAACGTAAATGTATCACGAAAGTCAAGCAAATGGGGCAATGCGATAAAAGGAGAAATAGAATTAAGTGGGTCACGGTTATCTCACCTCGTGCAAATGAATCGTCTGGAGGTTATGGGAAGAATGTCGTTACGTTGTTAAGTGTCGCCTGCATACAAATACGCCCGGCCCTATTGTTACGGAGCGAAATTATATCGCAAATTTATTGAGGTAAGGTTACTAATGACACTCTCAATATGGATTTCATGTGAAGCTGAGAGTACAATGGACAGTATTGCGCGGTAACAAAACATACTTTGTACTGGCTCACGTGATCCGAATGATGCTATACTGTTCTGTTAGAACGTCCATGGGTGTCCGTGGCACATATCAAGCACTTGCCACCAGCAGAGTCGCTGAGTGGCATTGTGGCGGTCTCCACGGACTGAACAGAGACGCCGAATCACATTACTCAAAGATCAGGCCTGGACTGCACGCAGATCGTGCTGGGATCCTGATATTAAGGCAACACCACAGCCTTCATAGCGCACCTTGCACAATCTGCAAAATAACTCAACATCTTTTTTCTTGTACCGTATATAGTGGGTGCAGCACGTGCCTAAAGCAGGTGGAATGCGCTAAAGAGATCCTAGCACGGTTTCTGTGGAAGCGGGCCCTATATAGAGTACAGGTCGCAAAGATGCCAACATCTTCGTATTTCGCGCCGCAACAGAAAATGTAAGTGTTATCAACGCTCCCCCTTGAAATGCACCAGGTTTCCGACTTCATTTTTATTAAGACTTCGAACCGATTGTTCGCACCGTCAACCCGATACAGCTCTTCGTAATGTCCGGTCTTCACCTACGAGGTTATTGAGATATAGTCTCACTTCGAACGCTATATAACTAAAGACGACTATGATGTGGATTAAGTGACACGCTTTCTAAAGCCAACCAAGATTCGGTGTTGTATAACGCAATACAATACAGCATAGATTCTGGGGATATGACTCGGCGACCCGGAGTTCCTTCAAATGATAACTACAAAACTTGTCCTCTCTCTCGTGAATTGGATTTCTTGTCTCGTGTTGTGTGGCGATTCATCGATGACCTTGCAACCAACAAGCCCACTTATGCTCTACATCCGCTTTTCAGTAAGAAGTAGCACTTTCTTTCTTGGTTCTCCTCCAGAGCGGACGCAATAAATTTTCCCGAAGGTACATTTCACATTGCTCAACTGCATTCTAAAAATAGAACCTCTCCGCAGAGCACTCTGTGCCCCAACCATTGTCACGAATGATATAGGGTTATCGGTGAGAGAGATTTGATTCCTCTGATTCGAAGAGAGAGGGAGAGGGGGGGGGGAGGTGTACGTCTTTTTGTGTCAATTATCATATATAAAACTGACACAAAAATGCCATTTTCCCTTCGATTAGTGGCGATAACACTATCATTCGCGGCAGTGGTTGGCGCACAGCGTGCTATGCGGTGAAGTTCTGTTTTTAGACTTTGCAGTTGCCTATTGTTACTTCTCTTTTCTATTTAGTAACAATTCATCAAACTTTCATTCTTTTCTGCTCTTACGTACGAAACGCGTATGAATCACAACTTGTACAGTCAAGTTGTGAAATATTGCTTGAGTCGTTGAGTACGTAAAGCAGCAAAACTGGAGTTGAATTAGGCACTCTATCGCTTTACCCAAATTTTCCGATCTCTATGTATCATCATATAAGAAATATACACTCAGAATATACAGAAGTACTGCATATACATGTTGTCATTATTTCCATCGCTAAATAACCTCGCAATAACAGATTCACATGACTTCCGCTACATATAGCTTGGGTGATTTTAAGACGCGAATGCATGTTTAGAACGAGGTACTGTCACTTCTCCGTGACACTCACTGACACACACAATCACTGACAAGATTCAGAGTCATGCACGCTGCCAATGGTCTCGCTAAGTAGGCGCACCTCTTTTGGCGCACTCAAATCGGGAGTATGAGACACCCGGAGCGGCCACTAAACAGCGAAAAGCAACTTTTGAGCGCTACACTGCTCGATCGCTGATGGCGATGACCCACCACATCATCATCCCACTTATGTGTGTGTCGCTGATGCCGCTTCCCGTTGTCCGCTCATGCAGTGCACAGACGGAGGACACGTTGGCTTAGTTTGAACCTCTCGCAACGCTGTAAACGACGATGGCAGTTGTGAAGACTTTTCCTTGTAACAGCGAATGAAATGGAAAAGATGGGACTTTGTAACAGACGCCATAGGAGCTGTTCACTGTTAAGATGACTGCATGTCGTGAAGACGTTTGCATTAGAGCCCAGCATTTCCCGCGAATCACCGCCAACATCAGTGTGGCAGTTGTCCACTAATAGAAAGACATGAAAACGGTTATAAAAATAATTCAGTTTCCCGAAATGAGAGCATCGAGTAACATAGTAAAGTCCGTATTTTGTTTCCTGACCACACTTCGAAGGTCGTCCTGCCGATGCTCAAGAGGAAGTACGTCACGGAAAACCTCAAGCACCCGGGCGCTTGTCATCTGCTTCAAAGCCACCCATTTCAACAGGGGTGCGCGACGAGCGGCTCGGAGTCTCGCACTCCCGGGTGCGCGAGTAACGCTTGCGTCGCGTTAAGTGAGTGGAGTCTGAAACACTTGTGTTTCGGGGCGCCTACTTAACAAGCGTTGGTTCCGGTAGGTAAGGTAGCTTCACAGTGAAGCTACCGTGCCTACCGGAACCAATGACAGCGTACTCCATGGACAGCGTGGTAGACACGGTACTCCGGGAGCTACGTTATCACGGTCTACTACCACTCACTACTCTCTGTTTGAACTGCCATGCTACTACTTTTTATTTCCATTGCTCAAAAAATTCCGCACGAACGCTGAGAGAGGGAAAGGAAGATAACAGTACATGCTAGACTATTTGCAGTAATAAATAGAACGGCATCTAACAGGTATCCATACAGTTATACCCTTATTTTATTGTACGTTCGAGAAACTTTGTCGTGTCTTCTCTTCGAGCAAAGCGCTTCTGCTATAAAGCTGACTTTTGAAAAAAATGTGGCAGTCTTTGCCAAAGAAATATAGTGAACTTTTCTTTTTTTTTAGCCAATAGTTGCTCCAGAAAGAGCAGAATGAGGTCGTCTATACTCACTGTCAGAGTTAGACAACAAAAAAAGATAGCGTGTCTGATGCGTGGGTTGTCTCGTAATCACCCAGCGTCTTCGAATCGAGGGCTTTGCAGGCAAAACAAGTTTCTGCTCTGCATTCGAAACGACTAGAAAGAGAGGTTAAGAGATTCCTATTTCTATCATTTCGAATCGCATCATCACATTAGACAAGCACAGCTGTCTCGCGACGCAAAGGCACGAATTATCGTATCATACTAGACATGTTAGACTTTAGACGCGTATTAAATCGCGAATTAAAAAGTGCAAGGATGCCAATACATATTATGTTTATCGGATGAACTGCATTTTCGGATAATAACGCCTTGTCGAGCCGGTTACTTTATATATTAGTTGAATTGTCGCGGTCGGCTTGCTTGTCGGTGCACTTCGCAAGAGTAAAAACACTCATCGAACAGTCTGCGAGTATTTTGCGCAGTTATCGGGTACTAAATTGTTGAAGACAGGCTATGTAAAACTGTGCGGTGGCGCTCAGTGGGTGCACCCCTGTGTATTTGACCGAGCACATGGTTCTTGTCTGCCTTTTTCTAGAATTTTTTTCTATGGAATTGTACAGCAAGTTTTTTGAAAGTATGTGGTACCTGAAATGATTACACTTCTCATCGTCGCCTCACCCATTATGTGGGAGAGGTCTCGGCTACGGAGTAGGGGTAGAATCGGATAATAATTGTCGCTGGCATTGAAGCGTGTAAATCACATTACCTCGCATTTGTACATATCAGCTGGCAACAGCCATGCGCACCATGGTCAAATGTTATTTTGCTCGGATTACGGAGTTTGTAAATGAAAAATTTCCACGAGTATTATCACAAACCATGCAATGCACAACGAAGCAGATAGCAAACCATCTAGCGCTACAGTATAAACGCAAGGTTAGGACCTGCTTAACGAGACTCGAGAAAAGAAGGGTCTGCAACAGAGGTAAGAGTCAGGGTGCAGGCGAGCTGGTACTGAATCATGTTGAAAACCAGAGGCAAGGGAAACAAAGCAAACACACACACTCACACGCACAGTGAAAGAATTGCTAAAAAGCAAGCGAGCCGATGATTAGATTTCATAACGCTAAACCCCTGAAACTATATGGACTACGAAAACAGACACGCACGGACAAAGTCGCACGCACACAGTGTGAGGACCATATTAAATGACTCTGCTGTGTGTGATGATTTTATGTGGGCCGTTTATCTATTCTTTTTGTGTCGGTGTCTTTCGTTTTCAACATTACCTGTACCGCAACCCTAGAAATTCATGAGCAAGAGTGGAGGAAGTGACGTGTACTTGTGTTAGTCGTATGAAGAAACATGTTATGATGTTAGAAGGAAACACGTGGCCCGCAGGTCTTTCGTGTTTCTTATGCTTCAGGCTCATGCTGTCGATGCCGCATATAGAAAAGAGCCCGATGTTTCCTATTAATTTCCGTACTACGCGGCACAGGGCATCAGGGTGACCATCCCTGGAAAATTGTGGTCAAGGGCGTCGCGTTCATGGGGTGACGAGTGTCTCGCGGAGTCAAATACGGAAACCAAGTATTCGTTTAACCCTTCCGCACGCTGGCCTTCGAGTACATCTACGCTAGACATGAGAAGGAACGGAAGTTAAAAAGAAAACAACATACTAATTAACGAAACAAATCTAAGTAACGCCTTTATATGTGTGTTTCCTCTCTATACGCATGTGCGTAGAATTTTTGTTATGGCTAAGGGGTTCTGTTCATTTCGATTGCCGCATAGATTTATGAGCTCGCAACTATAGAGCTTTCGACAGGTGATAGACACAAAGCGACACCACGTTTACCGCCCTATAATTCAGTTTAGCCCCTCATTCTTTTCTTATGGGCATACCAACTAACAACCGTCATGAACAAGGATCACGAAAAATAGTCACTGTTGTTATTATTGAGCGCGTGAAACACAGATACGGAAATAGACACGAAAAGAAAATATAGTTCCCCTGAAGTCGGCCCAGGATGCATGCCAACCTCCTGTCCAACACCTCCTATAGATAACAGAAGGCCTGCGCCCTACGTCACACACGGAGGCCTGCGTAAGCTTTGCGAGCTGCTTCGATCTTTTCTCTTCTTCGTTCTTTCATTGATGTCACATAAAGCGGCACCAACAGATACAACAGCAGGCCTCCCTGTGTGACGTAAGGCGCAGGTCTTCTGTATCGCCCTATACACCACTCCTTCCCGCATTCTAAACACAGAACTTCACCACATAGCACGGTCTTAGCCAATCACCATCTCGAATGACATCGTTCTGCCCTCTGATTGGTTAAAAATAGCCCCGGTCATAGCCACAGTTGCTTCGCGGCGCTAACAGGGAATTGAAAAACAAAGAATCGATAATAACGTACATAGAACAACATAACAAAAAAAAAAGAGTTTCCGTAATGTGACACAAAACATACTCCGCTTTCGGCACAGAGCTTGGGGAGAAATTGGATGCAGCTTAAAAATAATCGTCGAAATTCTTATTTAGACGTTGATGTTGATGTTGTTTTTGGCGAAAAATATAATAGGGAGAGATCGAATTCGTCACACGACAAATCCCGCTACTGCCATAAACACCGCTTGGTACCTATATACATTAATTTGTAATAAACACTACAGCAGAGAAACAGATAGCTATAGATCCTTGGAAGTATGTGTCGCTCTGCGTCTGCGTGTGGAAACGGTTATAGACGACTTTCATCAGAGAGCAATGTAAGACTCATTAGAACAACGACAATGACTTTATTTTGTTATTATGTTATTACGATTCGGGAGTGAACAGAAAAGAGTGGTAAAATCCAATATTTCTAGTGTGTAATCTCTAAATAATCTCTAAGTAATCTCTCTCTGTGATACTCTAAAATCGAATATCCGACCAGCCTGTCGGATCCCGAGGAATTCGAAACATGGAAAGGATATTGATAGAAGATTGCAATCACCTTCATTAAAATACACGTTGATGGACTGGTTAGTTCACCATATAGACTGGTGAGCATCATGGCAACTGTAGAAAAAATAATTTTGCTTTATCTCTCTCCCAACTGCGTTGTTTACAGCACGACGACAAGAAAAGAAACTTGTATGTATTGCCACGTTATATTAAATTTTCCTCGAACACAGAAGAGAGACCAAACGAAACCAGTGACAGGAAGAATCGTGAATCACAATAGGAGTGCAGTACAACAACGCCATAAAACAGTGCGCTGTTATACTATGCACTATAAGTGCACTAAAAGTGCGCTGTTGTACTATTCGCAGTACATAACGACTACCACAAGTATAAGGTGCAGTTGTCAGAAGGAACCCATGGAGAAATCAGTCTCTGCGCACCAAGTTACATGTACCGTATTTAAGAAATTGCTAAACATTTGAGTGGCTCAGCTATAGCATGTCAGAAGCCAAAAGGAGACAAGAGGCAGAAAAAGAAAGAAAAAAATTCATGAGGAAAGCCGAAAAGAATCGCGAATGGTCATGGTTTTTTTGATGGCGTTAAGCACAAGTTAACCACTACCGGACTGTCTTACTGACTTAGAGAATGATTATTATAATGATGATGGATTGGCCGGTGGCGGTCAGGGTGCCGAAATATTAATGGCCTATATGCGGAATGAAAACCTCGTCGTCTGCTAGGATATCCGCCCATGGCGACTCCAAAGCGCAGCCCGCGCTGCGCTGACAAAGGTGTCCACTTACCTATACACTTCACTTAAGAACGAGGCGAGTAAAAAGCAGAGCTAGATATTATCCTTGTCGAGAGCTACATAGATTAGAAATCCGAAGCCTGTTTTCAAGGACTCGACGGTTGCAAGGTTTCAAAGGAAACAAAAATCTACTCACTAGTTACGATTTAGGTTAAGGAACGACGCACAGTGGCCCCCATATAGTCTGAGCAAAAAAAAAGAAACTACTTGGACGCCTCAACTGGGTCACTTTCTTGAAAGCAGGCGCATCCGAAGGTGGAGGGAAGGGACCAGGGCACCCTGGTCTCAGGCAGCGGAGGCATCGCATCCCTTTCGTGCACAGACATTGGGCTTGTTCTGAGAAACATTTCTCCTACGTCTTTCTTAAAGACTGCGTTAAAAAAAAGAGCACTCGTGTGACCACTACAAACCACACGCAGGGAACTGTCATGAAAAAGTTTGGCTTGTGTTCAGCGCGAATTCATGCATAGTGCGCTACGAGCATATTCACAGACGCTTGCACGCTTGGCTTCCAAAGAAGGACCTCGTGCTGTCCTTGCACGGAATAGGCCGGTAAACACACCAGTCTAGCCTGCCATGCCCTGTATTTCCGTTTTAACAGCTTTCGCTTTCCGCGGCTCCTCCTGTGCCGTAGGCACTCCTTTCTTTTTCCTTGTGAGGGAAAGCCGGAAAGCATGTGTTATAGGAGCGGAGTATTTATTACAGAACCCTACAGTCTTCGATAAAAGCAGCTGTCCGGTTTGTAAGTCGGTCGTAGTTGGTTTTCTGTTTATTTTTAAGTGCCACTAATTATGTTGTCTCTTAGTGTGCAGAAGACAGGGTAATATTGGTGCTCCCTCTTGACTTCTATGTGTTCTAGTAAACGTGCAGACAAGTTTTCCAGCTTTCCTGTGCACGGCAACAGCACATCGTGTTGGTCCAAATGCATCCGATATGTGTTCTAGTCATGTTCTCTCGTTACGCACAAAACAATTGCTCGACATGGAATTCATTCGGCTGACTATCCGTTTCGAAAACATCTCTGTTTTTAGGG
The DNA here is from genome assembly GCF_037126465.1 of Ornithodoros turicata. NCBI lineage: Eukaryota > Metazoa > Arthropoda > Arachnida > Ixodida > Argasidae > Ornithodoros > Ornithodoros turicata. The sequence continues at coordinate 26,209,069 of NC_088204.1, read as the reverse complement.
TCATGCGTCGCGAGCCTTCAACAACTTACAACGTCAGGTTTTACTTGGGAATATATGGAAGAATTATTCTTTTTTTTAGAAAGGTGCAACATGTCCTTGAGCCTGTGAAATACGCAAACAACACACGAAACAAGGTGCACGACTCACAGACTTTTTAGTTCGAATAACGATAAACACCACATTTGCATCCAAATTTGCTCCAAGAACTCCTTGAAGAGCTCTAAACAGAACTCCGACCTGTCGTTGCCTCATTCTCACCATAATTCATCCTCTCACATTAACCACTGTGAAATGGGGTAGTGTCCTGTGGCTACCACGGGGAAACATCCCATGTCATCATCACTTCTTCATTTATTGTTGTTGTTGTTGCGGACTCGCAGTGACTGCGGCAAGTTATTTTCCAGCTATTGTGAGTTTTCTGACTGAGTTTCATTATAGCATAGTGCTCCAAAGTTACCGAAAAATGTAACACATCGTAACGATTCCCTAAACCGAGTTATTGCTCATCACTGCATCATCATTTGATTGCGTCTTACATTGTTACGATCGTCGTCGTGCGCCCTCGGCAAGCCCATCGTCATTGTCAGGGATCTCGCGAAACCACCAGCACGATCTGGAGTGCACGAGGACTGACCATTCTGTTGCATGAGCCTTGGATGAGCAGACAGACCTCACTTCTTTATTTACTCACTTGTTTTTGTTATTATTATTATTACTGTTGTTGTTATTATTATTATTGAACGTCATCCCCCACCCGACACACACGCACACACACACATTCTGGAGCCTGCGCATCTGTCTGGCCATCATTATTTCATCATCATTAACAAAATTCCAGAGCTCTGGTAACCTGGTTCATGGTCATAACTGTGAGGGACACACATAAATGGGATGATGATGTGGTGGGTCATACTCCGCCGTTATGGCGGTTCACTGTCCCATTGCGCTTGTGAAAGGGATCAGAAAGTGATAATGATGGAAAGGTGAGGCTGGACTGCGAGGGAGAATCACAGCAATAGTAACATCTGGTGGTACCGAACCTTAGACGGAATGCAGAATCCCAAATTTTGGACTAAGTTTAGACTCGATTCCAAAAGACACGTAGAAAATCGGCCTCGCATATACCACAACAAAGCTGGTATGACATCACTGAAAGCATCTCCGCTCTCGATGGCGTTGCTGTAGAGGTCACGTGTGCACGAGAACCAATAGGAATAGGCGAGGCTCACGAACCTCTCATGTCAGAGGTCGAAGCAGAAGTGCAAGGGTCCGTATCTCTCCAGCTATATACGAGCCGTAGAAAAATAATACATTTTCCTCCGTACTCTGACATGCAATAAAGTACGTTTATGATGCGATGAATCAACACATAAAAATTCAATATCCAGATGCCACAGCCTCTTGAAGGAAAAACGAAGAGGAACGATGTCTTGAAACAGCGGTGCCACCTCCGTGTTACCGAGCGAGCTAAGACAACAGAGGTTGGGAGAACAAAAGGTCTGCACTGCGTCGTTGTTCCTAATTGGCGGTTGGAAGCACAGACTTCCGCCTTGGACCAAACAAGGTCCGGAGATAGCCTCTTCCTGCAGACACAATATCAGGAAACAGGAATTGACGTTCAGCTCAAGTGGCCGCTTGGCTATTGGGTGCTCGCTCGCAATTCAGTGCTCGTTATATGCGTGGCATGTTGGCAATAGGTAAGAAAATTGATATGATTGGTAATCAGCTGGAGCTCATAGAAAGTAAATAGAGAACGGGGAAGCTGGCGAATTGTGGTTGGAAGGTGAAAACACGAAAAGTGGGACAGGTTTTTATGCCATTCATTCATCCTGAACGGGGGGCTTCCCAAGAGGCCGCGTATACTCGTCAACTGAATCACAAAGAGCACTTACAGATCGAAATTCAAGCACGAAAGCGTGGTATCGGTTTTAAGCACGTGTAATAGTGAGTTTTAGTACATCGGGAGAATTCTACATAAACGATACACAAAGTAATAGAGAAGTTTTCTAAATACTTCTAGTCAGAACACATTTTTCAGCCGAATTTTGCCGGATATATGTACATACGAACGATAGATTTACATATATTTAGCAGTTTGTGCATACTTGAAACGATGGTTTGCACGTGCATCATGACTATGGCCTGGGGTGATTCACCGCTTGAGATCAGTGCACTACCCCACGTACGTTGTTATGGTGGTAAAGCAAAGTGCAATTCGGTCACATACTTGAGTAATTAGATAATTATGTTAATAAAACATTCTGAACAAAAGAAGTTATCAAATCCAAGCTTAGCAATGTGATGTCACTCGCACTAAAGAAAGAGGGTGACTGACTTCGGGGGGGGGGGGGATATGTTTATTAAGAAACAAAGGAAGGAAAGGTTAGCCAGGCAAAGAGCCGGCTTGCTATTCCGAAAAAAAGGAAAAAAGGGAGAAAGGGGGAAGGGCAAAAATGAAAAAGAAAAGAGAAAGAAAAAACAAGAAGGGGGAATCAAAAAAGAAGGAAGGAAAGAAGAGAATAAACACTAAACACACTAAACAATAAAGACTTATCGGGGTTTTACATTATGCATTGACTCATCGTGTTTTCGGAATTGTTATCGTGAACACCTTCTGATGTGCTAGAACTCCCTAATGAGTGCATGTCATGTTCAATATAGCAATAGACCTCCCTGTACGAACTAACCTCTCCTTTTCCTACTTCCAAAGCCATCGCTGCATCATGCTAGATAGTTTAATGCACTTGATTCGAAAATAACTGTATTGTATCCATATTACTGTAATAATAGTTATTATATAACAAATTATGCTAATAACATTTTCACAAACGGAGTAACTAGTGACGTATCGTAGGAAGCATAAAAGGTGTCTGTGTTCGCAAAGTAAAAGCTTTTCGAGAACGATGAAATGCTTCACGTGCCGGGACATGTTGGTGCTTAGGTCGCCAAAGAATACCTTATTACCTATATACCTTATTATATATATATATATATATATATCTACCTACATATATACTCACTTATACCCCTGTCAGACGTACTAATTTAGTGTCACTTTCAGCGAGTACACTTGCAGTAAGTGTCATTCATTCGGAGTCACACGGCATCTTTTAGTGACACTAAATGCAAAGTACACTTACGATGAAGTGAGTTCGCCAAACTCACTTCACTTTGCCTGCGACAATCAAGTACGTAGCCTCCACGGCAGGGATTGCGTAACAAAAAGCTTATTTTTTGGAAAAGGAAAGAAACAACCCAATTGGAATTTATTTTTGGACAAATTTGTTAAGACAGCGCTGATTTGTATAAGAAAGACGTAATGATTTTTGGCGTGATTTACCGGTACTCTCGTTCACAGACTGCCCAGTAGAGTTCGTAATCCACTTCGCGGCAGCCATATTTGTTGACATTGCACGGTGGTTAAGTGTTACCGGCGAAATCGCGAAATACTCGCAGTCAAGCACTGAATAATGGAAGACAAAAAAGACAGGGCATCGTGGTCTGAGATAGAAACCTATGCTATCAGAACATGGGAGGACCAAGCGAAACGCGAAAGTGTATGCTGACATCGCGGGCCAGTTGCACGCGCAAGACACACAGAAACACCACCAAAGAGGTGAAGAAGATTGAAAATTTGTCAAATAAATATACTTGTGTTGGTTCGCAACAATTATATTTATGACGTTCAATCGACTTCAACTGCGAAGAAAATCTTTTGTGAAATGTTTCCGGACGTAAGAAAAATGATTTTACCAAGAAAGCATGGCGCACTCCCCGATGTTAGGTGGGAGTTCAAGCTCGCCCATCGTTATCACCATGACTGCTTAGATACTACTATATACCTTATATACCTACCTTATATTTCTAGCGGGCTTGCGCGGCCACGCCACGTGGTGCGTGGTAGTGGGTCGGTGTAACATTACTTGCCGTAGTTAACCACGAAGGGCTTAAAATGTCGCGCACCAACGCATGTCCAGAAAAGCGGCAGTGTGGGTTCCGATTTGCGGTTCTGTAAGTCCATGCAGGAGTTAAGAAGCTGGGAAATGGCACATCGGAAAGTGAAATGGTATGGGGGAATACTGGACTGGGAAAAAGTGGCGAAATACCGCTTGTGATGCATACGACGATGTATGTAAGAGCTTTGTATCGCTCCAGCCTTGTACAGCCAGCCTTGAGGCGTGATACCGTCTTTGTGCTTACCGCTGAGCCGAGAAAAATGACGCAATTTGCTTGCAATCGTTGCCGTTGATGAAGTTTAGGTGTCTACGAGTTTCTTGACACTGAGGTGGGCATTGTGTTATGTCGAATTATGTAGGAAGGAAGAACAGTCTCTGTTCGAAATATCGGCGGCTTCTGTCCTGAGGCAACTCCCTTCCTATGTAGGAAGGAAGTGTTTTTTGGACTTGCATTATCTTCAGGCGGTGTAAGATGACATTTGTGCATGCTTAATTTCTACGGAGGCAAGGTGGAGGAGTATGAGAATGAGCATGGAGAAACTTCGATACTGGTGGTGAAGGGCGGACCTTGCATATAGCTGGAGTTCGGGTGAATTAGCCACTACATTTTTGCTGCTTATTCACTGTTTCAATGTGGTGGGGACGTGGAAGCCAATCGATTTGGTTCTGGTAGACGGCCACCATCGTCATTATCGGGAATTGGGATGTGAGAAGGAATATATGGGAGAGCGCTTACGATTCCGTTACAGGTCCGGGAGGGCATTGTAGACACAGCGAGTAATGGTGGAGGAGTTATAAAACTCATTTCCAGGTTAAGGTTAGTACTACCCAAACGTGAGTTCGTGCAGCCTTATCCACTGTGTCAGGTCATCCATCATGCGAGTGGATGTGCGCGAATCTAGGCACGAAGCTTCGCGGGTATTAAATGCACTAAATGCGCATTATTTCCAAGACTTGTTCATCATAAAAAAGGAAAGGACAGCATCAAGCACAGTATAAGGAAGAACTCGTTGCATAGACATGATCGGATGGACAATAAGGACGAAGAAACGCCAGCTTAGTCAGGAGGCATATATAGTTGCAAATGAGTAAAAATACACATATACACACATATTGTAACAGTTGAATGAACCAGTGTTGGACCATACTGATTGAATGTCACCAGACGTCCTGATTTGACAGTCGGGACAGGTTCGATTTTACGGTAGTCCCGCTGTCCCACCAAAGGTGGTGGTGATGATGCAACTGCTTGCTGTAGTCGGCCATGCTTATGCGTCACGCGTATCGCAGGGGGGACCGTTCGTCCTGGGCCAACATCACAGGGAACCATGCCCACTTGTTGGACAGCGATTTCTCCCGTTTTTGTCTGCGGCGAATCCCGAATAGAAAAAAATGATGCGCGCTAAGTAGCCAACAAGCTTTCACTTTTGCTCTGCCTCCTCCCGGGTCGCATTTCTATACGGTCTGGCCAACGGAACATTCAGACGTGTTGGCGCCATCCCAGTGTCAATACTCGCAAAGGTCGCTCGCACACGCTTTGCTCCTCAAACTACCTCAATTGGAGAATGGTCTTGGTAAATAAGTATTTAAAGAGATTGAAACATTTATTTTACTGAAAAACAAGCTTTCGGGCGGAGTCCATCCTTCATCAGCACCTTCCTTCATCGCACCTGAAGAAGGACGGACTCCGTCCGAAAGCTTGTTTTTCAGTAAAATGAATGTTTCAATCTCGCACCTGAAGAAGGACGGACTCCGTCCGAAAGCTTGTTTTTCAGTAAAATGAATGTTTCAATCTCTTTAAATACTTATTTTATTCACTTGCGAGTGCTAGATTTCTCCCATTTTAGTGGTATTGGTAGAATGAGGAATCCGATACGCAAGTTCGGCGAGTTTGAGCTGATATTTTCCCTTCGTGTCTGCAATACGAAGACATAATACGTTCTGGTCAAAGTCTTTGTCCCGCGTGGTAGGTAGTATGCCAAAATGCAAAAAGTAAACAATAAATAAATCGAAATAAGGCAAAGTGCCAATAACGGCACTGGGTGTAGGCGAAATAAGAGGCGTTCGATTTGCCGGCTGGCAGCAACCTCCCCACCGCAGATGTCACGCCTTGGGGTCGCAGGAATATGGTTACATTACATATGACGCAACGCTGGTTAATTGCCATGCTTCATTAGCGTGCACAGGTAACAAAGTGAAGCGAAGGAGCAAAACGGTGCCCTCTTCTCTAATGCATATAGACTCTCGTGACGGGCTGCGAAAGAAAGGAAGAGTTTACCTGGGATACCATCTCGCTCGGAGGCTTTGTCTCGAACGGAAGACCACGTAACAGTTTGTCTCAGTGGGACAAAAGCTGGATTGCCGGTACTGGACAATGCTGTTCGTTGCTCAAAGGGACATGCAGTACAAAGCAGGTAGCGACAAAAGACAGGTGTCGCAAATGCACTACTGTGTGCCGCTCTTCTTGACGCAAGTGGCGGAAAACGAAGAGGCTCTTTCGGGCTGGGTTGCTCAATTAATTGTTGTCCAGTGTGCGACCCAGTTGCATGACCGCTCCCTTGCCAATGGAGAGCATTATGTAATGTAGCTCACAGTAACTCGAGATTAGTATGCGCATAATGCAACATGATTTATGAAACACTTTCGGGTGTTCCTGGAGAGAAGACGCGTCTGATGAGGATATGAGATCGGGCGGGCAACACTGGAGGTGGAAGGGATCGCTGGTATATTTCTCGTATTTATCCGCGTAGACTCATACCGATACTACTCATGAAAGATAGTGCACAGATAAGGAACCGAGGGATTCCTCTTTTTCTAAAATGACGGTAGAAAGTATTCATTATGAGACTTTATGAAAGAAGAAGCTTTCGTAATCGGGATTAGGTTGATTATTCATAGACGACAATGACAACTGAGCTGGTGGTTTTCGTGCAGCGCAGTGTAGTGTGCCAGTGTGGGTTCAGTCTAGAAATGAATGAAGAAGCGAACGGAAGGACCAACGAAAGGAGACGCGTGTTGGATTGAAGCAGCCGTGTTGGATGCACACTCGAGCCAGGGCAGCTTTTTCTGCCCTACAAAGACCAGCTGAATTCGCTATAACCGGCTCAGACGTTTAAATGCGCTTATCGATGTAGTCGTAGCATCTCTCTCCAGACATGCACGACCAACATTGGTGCCGGGAGCTATCAACACGCAGGACCAGACAAAAAAAAAAAGAAAGAAGAAACGACACAACACAGCGCGCGCAGAAGAGGGTATTTTAAAAATCCCACGATGTATGTAGATCGGGACCTACCGATATTTAGAACAGAGGTTTCTGTTCTACGGGGCGAGAAGCAATTATTTTCCCACAGACATCGCCCGTCCTTATCATCAGAAGAGCATCGATAATTTCCACTGCCTGATTACTTCCCTGTGACCATTTACAGCGTGAGACAACGGATAGTACAATCACATCTCGTACAAGTTGGGAGCCCAGCTCATGCAGTTTGCCCCACTGTCCTGTCCTCTCTTATGCACAGACTTAGCCTCAATGTGACTTTCACTCCGCAGTTCAGACACCGATTATCGGGTACACCTCTACAAGGTTATGCTGCGTGGTGGCAATACCTCAACACGTAAAATTGCGTAGACACAGGCAAGCTGGTGGATGAACTCCACAACGGCAAACCTGAGCGGGGCAAAAGCGCATAGACGACAGAACGCAGTACCTCAGCACGTCCTCATAGACTACCACCCTATACAATTCGGAGAGAGCACACAATAGCAAGCCGCTCAGCCTTGCCGCAGTCTTAGTGCCTTGCTGTAACCCTGCGCAGCACCATCAATGTCTGCTCCCACTTCGCCAGTTCTTGACATCCACCGGTCTTCTCGAGCTCTACTAGCCTAAGTGACTTTTTCATGAGTGCGGAGATGTGACCTATTTGGGTCGTAATTGTAATACATCCCGTGTGGCAGATTTGCTAAACTGATAAACCCGACAGTTCGGCGCCCCCGCACGTGTAGTACCTCACTTGCTATGTTGTCTGTCACGTGAGTGTGTGTCATCTCATTCATCGACATCCCATTCCCATATTAACCCACATGTACTGAGGTAGGGTAATTTCTGCGGCGGTGAAACACCCCACTCCATCGTCATACATGTAGTAGTAGTAGTTGCTGTGGGAGCATCAAACGATCATCCCGCGAATACACGCGTCGCATAAGTTTGTTGCACACTATGTGCATGTTTCGGGCAAACACTGAACTGTTGTGGAAGTGATGCTGGAATCAGCGCATCGCAATTGCGTCCGCTTCTTATTCGTCAGACGCATAGAATGCAAATGACCAAGAATTTTCTAAAAGCACGTATTGTAATTAATGTGTAAAGAAAAAATAAAAAAATACAAATAAAAGTGGCATTTCTCTGAAACGGTGGCACCTAACATCGATTTCCCGTGGACGCCGCCATGTTGAAATCACAGCGCCGTCTAGCCGGGGGAGCACGTTGAAAACTGTTTATTGCCCATGCCAGAGAGAAGGAAAATGGCGTGTGCTTCCTCCCTGGCATCGGTTTCCTCCTTGCTGGAGTGTGCTGGGTGCGAAAGCGCCGGGTGTGAGGCTGGCTGGAAAACGGTGTATACAAAGAAACAGAATGTTCTTCACGAAACGCGGAAGGAAAGTGCAAAGTACGACATTTTGCGTAAGTTTCCTTCAGTTAGTGCTCTGCGTATTCACGTTGACGGAATTGATATTCGTCGTCACGTGAAGTCACGTGTCATGGAGGGCGTGCAATACCTGCTTCTTCCTAGTACACAGCGATCGCAAGAATGAGCGAGAAAAGAAAAAAAAAAGGAAAAATGTGCAACGGAAGACAAGCACCAACGCAGAGAGTGCCGAACAAGACACCTAGCTGAGTTGTACAATATTCAAACTCTGCGCGAACAACTTTAGTACATGTAGTACTTGCAGTGGTACCTGTAGGTTTGAAAACTGATAACCTCCAAGGAACATAGCAAGAGAGAAAGACAAAAAGGACCCCCTTCAGAGCTCCAACATTAGTGCCCCTCTATGGCGTATATAGACATGCTGCTCCACTGGCTACGCTGCAGCACCTTCGTGTATATACACTTGACAAAGACCGACATTACCTCTTGTAGGTAAACATCGTTTTCGTAAGTATCGGGACATTTTTCCCACTTACTTTATTCGCAATTGGTTTTCGCTTTTTAGAATTACGCGACACCAAGAGGACAGCAACAATGTAAAAGTTCGGATCACCCGATGACAACCCTGCATCTCCTTGGCAGTCGTGTCTCGATGAGTGACGACACGTATGTGTGTTTTCACGGAGGCCACCTTGAATATAACGGGACTGCTTTGTTCTTTGCTGCGAGTGTTTCCCACGAAAGAGTCGATGAGGCCAATTATAAGCGGTACGGTACACCATCTCTTCTTCTCGGGAAGCCATCAACGAGCCATCACGTCGTGCAATATGAAAAGTCAGGGTTGGCCGACTCTTGACCCTACGACCCGCCAGTTGTGGCGTCTGACTTCAGCACCCGTGCGCACCATGATGACGTACCTTTGTTTGGATCGCTCATCAGGAGCTTCCTATTGTCTTGCCGACCGATGATGGTGTTCACGCCGGCCGCCATTCATACCATGATTGCTCGGGGTTGCAAGGCTAACGGGGTCAAAGTCGGTATTCGCCCGGGCGAATTGCCTTGCAAGTATACGATGAAAACATAATCGTACCGCGAGTCCTTTGATGTTGAGAGATCTCTGGGGTGGTGGCTGGAACGACGGAGGGCGCGAGGGTGGAATGCCACGAGATTGTTTTTCAAGCAGACTACAATGCATACGCGCCAGCGCTCGTGCAAGGCATGTTTCTGACGATAGCGGTTTCGACAGCAGCTTTAATGTTGCAGAATGCCTGATAAAGGCACTGCTTGATGGATGCAGAACAGTAATAAAAAAGGACACGAGTATTATGTGACCCCAGACAGGCATGCGCAATGTCTCCAGACGCATATCTGGTTGCCCATTCCATGCACGTAACGCATACGAATGCAGGTAGCACCTGCATCTCCCACCGAGCTATTGGTCAAATGAATTATTACTATTAATTTTCGCCCTCACAGTGAAATGTGTCTCCTAGCTCCTTACCCCTAGAATGTTTTTGGTGTTGTGCACGTCAATATCTGAAATGTATATGCACGTTCACTCATTCACTAAACCTTAAGGGCCCTTCGGAAGAGTGTTACAAGATTGGGGGAGGGGGGTGCAAAGATAATAAAAAAAGGAATATGCAACAACAACAATGTAAGCCACATTCATATATACCCAGCGTACACACAAAAATTGCACACCGACAATGAACACTGAATATCTTTCAAAAGAACAGCTGTTCACGTGCAAATTTCAATTTAGCAACATCAGTAATTGAAGCTACTTCGGCGGGAATCGAACTCCATTTTGAAACACCAAGCTGTAGGATGGAGAACTTCTGGACATCGGTGGTGGCTGATATTCAGTCACAACTTGCAAGTATGATCGATACGGGTTGAAAAGAAGTGGGCTGCAGATACGTACTGAGAATTAGAGTGATAAAGATTAAATATTAACACTAATATTAACACACATATTAACACCTTACGACGAGCTGCAAGCAAAGGAATTCCACACTTATGTTTCAATTTTGTCATACTCGTTGTTCGATGCTGAACGTAAATCTCAGAGCCTTTAGATTATCCCTAGCATAGCGCGGGAAAATGGCAGGCTTTGCGGTGAGCGGCTTATCTCGCCGACTCTTTCCTTGTGTGCCACACACGCTGAGACTGTTCATGTGCAGCCAGCGAGCTCATTAGATATTAATTTTCTCCGTATACGTCCTCGTTGACTCTGCCCTGTGGCCGCCAGAGGAGCTGCTAACACCGCGGAACGTTTATCTAACGTCTTGTGAAGTCCGGCATGACATGCAAGTACCGCGAGCGCCGTCCCCGTCAGGATAAAACACCGCCGCTCCATCGTAATCTGCACGCAATGTTCATCTCTTCGTTTGAAGACAGGCAGCCGTCAATCCGCATTACCCATCTTCAACAATTAGCCTCATTCACTACGTTCGAACTGTGACAATGAGCGATGCGTAGCGAACGTAAGTGAGGTTCGGGCCACAGCAATAAATAAAGTTAATATATATACAGGATGACTAAGTTAAATCCAACGGCTAAATAATTCGCGAACCGGTGCACCGATCGAAGAACTTTCTTTAATTCTTTTGTGGACATGGGAGTGGAAGAGCGCCCTTTTGCGCTTCACTGCGATCACCCGCGACAAAAATATGTGAACCGAAACCAATTAACTAGTGCAACAAATGACCCGCTTTGATGGCAGATTTTTCTGTAAGAGGTGTCCACTGAAGGTCCCAAAACGGATAGTACCCATTTTAATGCCGAAGGCGACCTGCTTTAGAAGTTATGTTTTCTCACGAAACACATTTGAATTTGTATTTATATGTATAGTGAGCGGTTCCAACTCATTCACACGGTGCGCAGGTTGTAGGCGGTATATCGCACGGATACTTGTAAAAAAGAAAGTTCTTCGATCGGTGCACCGGTTCGCGAGTTATTTAGCCCTGGGATTTAATTGAGACACCCGGTATATCGAGAGATCAACGTATTTAAACGGGTGCTATGAAGAAGTTAAAGATAATAACGCGTTCGGAGCTGCTCTTTTGTTGCGCTTTTTAAAAGAGTTCATCGCGTCAAAATGGCTTTTTCGCTCCCCTTCCTATACTGCTGCCCGAATCTCGTTTATTTGATAATAGGGTATACATATTATATAGTCGTCCATCATATTGTACTGTTCTGAGGTTTTCCCTGGGTTTTCCAGCGGACCTTCTAGGCGAATGTCGCCACAGTTCCCCTTGAAGTCGGCCCAGGACGTATACTAACCCCTCTGTCCCCCACTCCCACATGCTGTCCTCTCTCCATCTGTCCACGTCCGTACGCCGCTCGTAGCCACAGTTGCTTCGCGGCGCTAGCACGGAATTTAAAAAAAAATGCGCAAATAGCGTCGTATGTACAATAATCGTCGTGTTCACTGATGTCGATGTAGTTTCTTCTGCTCTTCTCAATTAAGGACACTACCAGATATCGATTATCATCATCATTACATTGCCATCAACTGCCATCTAACCGTAAAATATCACTCGTCAATATTACGCACATAAAAGTTCTCGCTCACAAAGGCTCGTAACCAACTATCGTCACGTTCTCTCGGAAAGACTCGCAAGGTCAAGCCTGACGAGGGTCGCAAAAACAGGACGAATGTTGCAACACAGCTTACAGGTTGTATATATAAAGTGCACGCTCTGTTGCGTGACCAGCATTGTACTATATTCTTTCCCCGAGGTATCGCATGCTTTCTATCTTTCGTTCAGTCTGCATTTCATTAGTCGTTCTCCCGTTAGGTATGCAAATGCTTCGCGAGCGAAGAAAAGAAGGTCAGCGTAAGTGGCGTTCTTGCCGAGCTGTAATCTCTGTGTTTACCGTGTCGTCAGGGGACGCTTTTGCTCGCATTTAACTTGAAGTACCGGAAAGCAGTAGACAGGCAGCTTATTTTGGCGGCGTAGTTCAACAGTTTCTTGCTTGTAAACCCGCCGCCACAAGTTGTATATATGACAGAGCACTCTTAATACTTTTTTATTAATTTGCTAGAAAGATTGCGTAAAAGGGGTAGGGAAATTTATTGGGAGAAAAAAAAGACACGGAGAAGGTCAGCCATGCAGCACGCCGGCTTGCTATTCCCTGAACAATAAAAGGAAAAATATAAACAAAAAAGAAAAAAAAAATAACGAAAAGACAAATAAATAAATAACCAAATAAAAACGGGGGGTCGAGGCTATCTCTGGTGGTTGGAAAAATCACCGAGTTCGTTAAGTAAAGGTGATCTACGTTCCCAGAATCACTTGCTGTTCCTGGTGGCAACGTAACAGACCCGTAGCTGGCTTTTTTTTTTCGTTTTCGACCCAGTGTTATGCGCGTGCGATGTAGTTCTGCCGCCCCACTTGACGAAGCAGTGCGAAGTTGGTGGCAACTCCGTCACAATGTTGCCCGTAGTTTTGAACTTTAATCTTGAAAGAAAAAAAAAAAAGTAAAAAGATCGTGTGCAACTGTGACGAACTGCCACGTAAGAGTACCGATCAGTACCCCCCGTGCCTACCTGTACCTGTATTTCAGAACAGCTCAAGCTTGTGCTTACTAGCGACTTCCCTTGGATGCCATTTGAGTTCGAAGCCCCTGATGAAGCAACACTGGTCGGTGTCACCTTTGACAAAGGATACATCCTCATGGAAAGAGGCCTTTTGGGGGCCGATATTATTGCGACCCAATTGGCAGACGCACGTGAATCCTCGGGGTCAGAGGATCGTTTCGACCTTGAACTTGAATCATGACTGGGTCATCGACCCTTCCTCGCCAAATGCGGGTCAATCGTGGAGGCGTGCATCGGGTGCAGAGAAGTCGGTCACCGTCTCCTTTAAAAGGGGCTCCCTCGCTCGACATATGCATGACTCCCTTCGAGAGGAAAGTGTCGTAAACATGCGTAATAGAATAGTAAAGCGAGAAGTATGCCGGCTTTAACCCAATGAACTCGGATCCTATTCAACTCAAAACCGGCAGTGTACGCACCTTAAAGCAAATTAAAAAAAAAAAAAGGACTGTAATGGCTTGACTGCGAATCAAAAATTACCGTCATTCGCAATCCGATACAGCATACATAGGGGTGAAACTGTTCGAAGGGTATTAGTAGTATTAGTAGACGTTTTCTGATCAACGCCAGATAATTAGGAGATATAGGAAGAACCGAGTTCTAAATTTACTTCTACAGGCAGAATAACGATTCGCGAAAAGAAATGCCACATTCAAATCTGTAACAGCAAACTGTGAAAGAGGAAGTAAGTAGGAGAAAAGCCGACAATGTGAAGGTGCGCATTTCCAGATTACATCAAACAGAAGACAGGCATAAAATGTACAATGGTCTTTTGTTAGTCAAAGGGTTCTCCTACTTTGGTCGGTTCTTCTAGGTGTTTGAAAGTGAAGAATGACTTTACTTTTTAGTTTACTTATCTGCACCAGAGAGGTGCAAACTTATAAATTCATAATGGCACAAGAGCAAAGCTACAAGTAAGGCACTACTTCTGAAATCGAAATGCGCAAGTGAGTTTTATGTTGTTTGCGATGCTGAGCACTGAGTCCGCCGTTGGGCGACAATAGGAGGACAACATCAGCTTCCACAAGAGAGATGAGACAAACCGTATGTGCCTCTAGCCGTATCAACGACCAGACGAAACGACATGTGAGCGTAAAGTACTCGCTTGCCATATCCATTCCGTAAATGCTCGTTGCGAGAAAACACGCCTGTTCCCACCTGGCGAGCGAAGTGTGGAAGCTGATATTCTATATTTGCTTAGTTTATAATTCTCGTCAGACGCAGAATCGTTACTGCAACACTTGGCAACGCTGGAACTCATTTGGCTTAAGTTGTTTTTAAAACGTCGTATCTGTATTTGCAATTCAATCACGATTCTAAAGGATCCAGTCCTGAGAACGCAAGATGTCGGCACAGCTCTATGAACGCATCTATAATATTATACGAGAAATGGCAGACTACACGATCATGGCGTGGAAGACCCCCGTCAGTTGGAGATTACTCGAAGTATAGGATATGTTTACCGAGCTGGAAAACGTGCCGTTCAGTAGAGCAATTTCCCAACGGCGGTGTTCCAGACGGGTGGGTCGTTCTAATGCTCCCAGAAGGCGGGGAAGGAGATGTTACCTATGTGGGTTACTTTTCCTTTCTTTCACGTAATGAGAGACGCACCTGTTAGGCAGACGCGCGCCCTTAGTAAAACTTGCCGCTAAATTTGCCAACGTTTCCAGCGCGGTAATTGTTGGTTCCGCCAGCTGTAAACACAAACGCTGGAAACGTGACGGCTGGAAACACCACCCGTGGTTGCCACCCACAATATGAGTGACCAGGGGCAAGATCTCGGCTCCGTGCACCACTGCATAGTCCCCCGGGGGACGGTGTCTTTCCACGCAGACTTGTGCCCGTTACCAAAAAAGAGGAACTAAATACCGTTACCCGTTACTTCAGAAAAAAGCAACTAAATACGTTACTCGTTACCAACATACAAAAGTAACGAGTTCTCGTTACTCACAGGTGACGAGTTACTTTTACGTTACCGCCGCATAGTTAAAGGAGCCAACAAACATGCCGTCACTTGCCTTCAACTCATTATTAATGACAAATTGCACTTCACAAGAAGCTGATACTCGAAATTTACATCAGTGATCTTCGTTCTCTTTCGTGTGAAGACATCTGCTGCCGAAGTGGGGGTGATCGGAGGTTATGAAAACACAAGAAAAGACACCGGTTTTCGTGCCACCGATCGCCAACGGTTCCCAAAAACAGACGAGGGGCTGAGTCATAATTTAGGGCGCTCAGAAGCTTAGCAAAGACAAGAAAAGGCTAGAAGTCGAAACGCATTTTTTTTTGCAGCCATAGCACTGTTATTGCCGATTCTTGGGAAGGAGTGATGGTCGGAGATTACGGAAACAAGAGAAAAGACAAGGACCTTCGTTTAAGACGATTCAGCATGTAAACAACACATCAAGCGAGGGACTGTAATAATACTTTGAGTCACACGTGGTCGTGGGTCACGCAGGTTCACGCATTGCGCCACACGCGGAGTGCCGAAATGTGCTCTCCCGCGCTGAAGAAAAGGAACGAGTAACGTCAGTAACGAATTACCAATTTTTGTAACTGATTCCGTTACTATTACCATTGTTTAAAAAGTAACTAAATCGTTACTTCGTTACCGAAAAAAGTAACCGTTACCAAGTAACGAGTTACTTGTAACGAGTTAGGCACAACTCTGGTTCCACGCCTCATTCTGGCGCAATAACCCCGGGTATACCATCAGTGACGACGTCATTACGACGTCCCCGCTACAGTCTGCGCCTCCCGCAACTTGTTGGGGCCTAAGATGTTTCTATTCTTTGAATTACCGCAGGTTACACGGCCCGAGAGCCGAGACTTTAGTTCTCATTTTTAAAGATCCTGATCGATTCACCTCATTCGGCAGGGCTCTTGCAAAGTCACGAAAAAAAGAATAAAGGTCTGAGCAAGGGGAAGGTAAGTGCCTCCTTGCCCCCCTCCCCCTTAACGGCGCCCATGCAGAGTTGTACGTAACGCGTTGCTAGTAGTTAGTAATCAGTTGCTTTTTTCAGTAATTTTTAACGTAATCAATTAATTTTGTGAGCAAGATATTTTCCAAGTAATCTGATTACAATTATCGGTAATTCATTACTGAGTAATCGATTACTTTTTTAACCTTCTGTCAACAATGGCAACCCTTTTCAGCAAACCAATCTGTTCTCCTGTTCCACCACGAGTTCGACTGAAGCAATGCGACGCAGAGGTGACTGTGACGGCCGTCTCTAGTCCACACGTGTTCCATGCACACCACAGTAATATGATAATCCCTTACAACCGCGACCTACTGGCGCAACAGTAAAATATGTGACTGTATTGACAAATAGTGCCGGCTGAACATAACAATAGTAACAAAACGAAGCGTATGTTTCGATGTTGTTTTAAATGTGTATATAAATCTGTAATAAACGTGTGTATGTGTTTTGTATGTTGCTTTCAAATGTATTTGTGAATTTCACTTATCATGTATGATGTTGGTGTCTCATATTAGAATTTGCAACAAGAGCTGCATGGTTGAATCTACTGCAGGCTTGTTAGCTTTGCTATGGCCCACAATTTAAAGGTGACGGGAAAAGTAACGCGTTACATTTGTTATCGGTAATGTATTACCTACATTTTTGATGAAGTAATTTTTAATGGTAAAGAATTACTTTTTGCACAGTAGTAACAGTAATTGTAGTCAATTACTTTTTTCGAGTAACGTGAACAACTCTGCCCGAGTGATGCCCATATCGGTAACGCAGGCACGCAATTTGATGAAATACAGTGTAAAATCTGTGACCAACAGAGATTTACGTAGGCCCTATCAATTTCCGGGCAGAATCGAAAGCTTCTTTGAAACTAGTTAGTGCGGTGTAAACGAGATGAATTAAGGTGTGCTAGCGCAGAAGTACAACAGAAGATTCATAGAACGCTTTCTGTCTTCTTCTTCTTCTTCTTTTTTTTTTTTACGTATCCTTATTTTCAGTGACCAGCGCCCACAACTGTATGTTCAGCCTTATCGCCGTTATCATCAGTGAGCAGTGGCGCCCATGGTGGCGCCGATACAATATACAAGATGTTTGCTCTAACGTGTCCAGAAATTATATTTAAAGCGAGCGACAAAAGCGAAACGAGCGCTACTTTTCAGCTACTTGACTAAGAAACATGTGCTACTAAGCAATACCTGTTTCTTCCTCAAGTAGCAGAAAAGTACCACTTGCTTTTTATCGCTCGCTTTAAATATAATTTCTGGACACGTTAGAGCAAACACCCTGTATAACGCTGCGCCACGCGCCCATGTTGTTCTTCTGTCTGCCACAGCGTCTTCGTATCTGGATGTGCAGGTCCTTTCTATTCGCTAATTCGACCCACGAATGCACAAAATTGTTAGGTATAATGTATTTGTACATGTCCTTCATTGTACCATCCATTAGTTGAGTAAATATGCTCGTGTGATTTTGCAAGCTGTATCTTTGATCTTTATTGTGTTACGCAGGCAGAGGACATGACCGCACCAAGTCCATCAACGACGTTCGACCCATTCTACACCTCCCGCCTCACATGTGTTTATCAACCACGTGATCAATTTTTACACAAAGAATTGCAGTTCCATAACTCAATATGACAGCATACAAATATAAAGTACTTTCCAGCTGTAGACGGCCAATGAAATGTACGGGAGCATAGCAGGCAGCGTATTGAAAGCCCTTTGGTATAATCACAATCAGTTTAGAATAAGCTGTTTGGGGATTTAAAAAAAACGCGACGAATATTAACATTTTCTGTCGAACCCGAAAATGTTTATGGGCCCATTCTGTCTATGCGCATACCATCCGTATGCAATTACGTATGCAGGGTGTTCACCCTAAAGTGATAAAAAATTATAACTGCCGACGTACTCGCCGGAGGATTGTGAAACTTTCGGCAATTACCTTCTCGAAACTTCTGCCACCATTTAGAAAGGTTTTGGACAATTTTTAATGAAGGGAAATTTATATTTTCCAACTGAACTTTGAAAATTGCCAAGCGAACTCACTTTTTTTTTTTAACAGGAATATGAAGTCCTCCACAGATAGTAATAGCAGACCCAACAAAAACGATGCATAGTATAGCAACCGAATAGCCAAAAGACAAATTAGTAAAAAATCCGCTTTATCCCCGCCTGCTTGATTGTCGCAAAGATGAGTACACGGAAGGTGCGGGGAGAGAGGGAAGTATTTCCGCCTCTTGTTTTATCTTTCTTTCCCCCGTTTTGGCCTTGATGCCTGCGGCAAACCGTCTTATCACAAAGAAGGTCAACGAAACAACTGTGGCTACGAGCGGCGTACAGACATGGACAGAGGGAGACAACACATCGGGAAGGAGTGGGAGACAAGGAAGTGGTTAGTATGCGTCCTAGGTCGACTTCACGGTAAACTGTGCGCCGTTGTCTGGCTTTTGCGACGACTGCCATGTGCCAAGGAAGGCATGTTCAGAGCTTTTTGCGAGCAGCCCCCTCCCCCCCCCCCCCCCTACGCTCACACCCAATGCCCGAAAAAAAGATTGCGACCCCCTTCCCCATATACCTCCACCAACGGCAAAAAAAAAAAAGAAAAAGAACTGAATGGCATGCAGACATGGGCGTCACCCCCCCTGCGGGACACCAACAACCCCCCGATATGAAAACGCTGGGAAAATCCCTGATGCGTGTGTGTGGTTGATTGTTTCAGCAGCATTGTTTCGGAAGTTAAGGTATTCCGCTCTTACCGTTTTCGTTATCTCCGAAGCCGTGCTCTGAACCAAACGGAAACACGGATAACGGACCGTCCAATGAGAATAAATAAAAATTGTGTGGGCTGAACCGCGTTCGCGTGCGGCGAGGTGTTGTCCCAGAGAACAATAGAGAGAAAACCACGCCGTTGAAAGACGTAATCGACGCATAGCAACTCGAAGGGGTGCCGGACACGCGTCGGAAGGGCGCGGTCAGCCTTGGCACCAATGCCACCGCCGTCTCGGGGGGAAAATATCGGCCTTCGTCCAAGTCAAGCTCGGCTGAGTAAACGTAGGCAATCGGACAAGTCTAATTTGTTTTTTGTTTTTTTTAGTAGAGACTTATTCTTTATTTCTTTCAACCGCTCCGTTATTAGCTTCGAGATCGATTAATACGGTATCGCTTCCTCGATGGTCGTTCGCAGATATACGCAGGGAGGGAGATAGCAGAAGGAGCAAAGGACAGGAAGAAAATATAGTCGGTGGTGAATACACACGATGGTAAATCTTGCAAGTTTTTCTTGTAACAACTGCGGTAACGAATCAACGGCAATCCCGAATAATCCCTGTATCCAAACATGAGTTGCCTTGGAACGCGATGCACGAGGGAACAACATACCTTTATGCATTATCTAGAAGCCATACAGAGCTTAGCTCAGTATATGTATTATTGGACCTATTATTGGACCAGATTATTGGACCTTTTTGCAACACCGCGCACAACCAGGGCTCATCGGTCACTAATGGCTTGTCTAACAAACACAGGTCCGTTGCGTCAGAGACACTTCAAACCTTTGCCACAGCTACATTCGCGTGTGTATCATATTAACTCATCAAGTCATATCGACTCACACCAACTGGTGTAGGGCGCCGCAGCGTTAGACAGGATACACCCCATGACGTCATCATTTCATCATTGTTATTCTTGCCTTGGAGTGTCTACAGGGTGCCCTCGACAACAATGTCCCTCTTGATATCGAGAAATGTCTTGATATTCAGAGTCTGGCCAGCTGTCTATCGGCAAGGCTATTCCTTCCTCTTCCTTCTTCCCTTCCTGACGACACTAGTGGAACGCTCATCGTTCTGGCGATGACGTGACAGCACCTTGTCACCCTAAGCATTTAGAGTGACCAGGGCGCGTTCCTGTAAGCGCGTGAGCACCGTAGCATCGTTGCGCAGTCCGTGCTTTTGCAATGATCGGCACTATCGATGCTACGATGCTCACGCGCTTCCAACAACGCGCCCCAAGGCCAACGAAGGGTTAGGCCAACGTTCCCCGCACCTTTTTTTCCCATGTCGATATAGGTGGCGGTTACAACAGTTCGTCACAATTTAGTTCTTATTTCATCCACTGCACGCTGACTGAAATACGTACTTTTGTACACGTTCCTCTGGATGCACCACGAGACTCAACACTAATTTGTTTTACTCTTACTTTTCCTACTACGTTCAAACGCAAAGAAGGCTCACCAGCTACAGTGGCTCAGTGGTTAGCGTGCTGTGCATGTACACTGTTAGAAGAAAAGGTATAGAAGAGGTATACCGAAGGGATAAACCAGGACTAAACTACCATATTTATACCTCATCACCAACGTCTATACCCCGTTTAAACCATGTGGGAGGTATAAATCGCCGAGGCTATACCTTCAACGCCAGTTGAGGGTATAATAAGGTATTTCTCTCTTGCGTTTATACCTTCGGTGTTTTGTATACCTTTAGATGTGAACCTGTGGTACCACAGTAATTTGTTGTGGAGACAGTATACCATCTCAGCTAAACAGTAATTTAATTAGGAAACACAGTCACCAATACAGTTGCATCGTAATTAATAGGGGAAATGGTTTATAGCTGCGTGCTATTTGTTTCTGAAATGACCAAATCTACGCATCCCCACTCATATAGTTGCTTGCCGAGCGAAGGTGCCCCACACTTTGCGAAGCCACGATGTATTATACCAGTATCTGTTCTCCACCAAATCCTCCCACGTTGCTTCTTGCGTTGCGAGTAATCTGCATGAGCTCTCCTCTACGTTTTACACCTGCACTTTGTGAATATGAGTTTGTGGGTACGTTTGTGTGCGTGCGTGTCCAGGTATTTTCTTTCTCTTTTTCCTTCTTGAGGTAGTTGTTGTTATTAAAGCACTTGTCGCTCAATATTATTTTGTTCTAATTTTGTTACGAGCTGGATCAGGGAAGTGCCACCTCTATATAGCGCTGAAAAAAAAAAAAATCGAATATTCCAGTTTTTCAAGATTACAGCCCGGGTTCGAAAATATACCCTCACGGGGATATATGTTTATACCATGAGGTGCAAATAATATACCTTCAGGGAGGTATAAAGTTACTATACCTCGGAGGAGGTATAGCGTTTATACCTCAAAAGGTATGCGCCCTGGGACAAGCCGTTTATACCCTAAAAGGTATACATTTTTCTAACAGTGTACCGTCGAGACTGGAAGGTACCCGGATTCGAATCCCGGTGCCGGCTCAGACGCTTTCGGACATGTGTTGGCACAGTTCCCTTAGAAGTCGGCCCAGGACGCACATTCCCCCAGGGCGTCAGTCGTGACGTTGCCCATATCTGTGAGGCCGACAACGGCGAGCCCTTTCACGAGCACCATCAAAGAAGGCTCAACATCGACGGTGTGCATGACGCTGTCCAGCATCATGTGAACCACGAGGCAAGTATGGCGTCATTGAATGAGGCTGGTGCATATGACGTCACGCGCAGCCTGTGAGCGCCTTGGATCACGTGACATGGGAAACCATGGGGTCGCATCAGAGGTATCCTACTGCGAGCCGAATGAGGAAACAGCGTGTGTTTTACAATTTCCCCTCGTAACTGTACGCATACCGCAACAGCTCACGACGTGCCCTCCTACTGTGACTCCGGTGCGGCAATATATTTTCCAATGTCACGTGACCAAACGTGACGTCGCTGCACAAGTCAGGCACACAAGCCAGACTGCACATGTTTGTGCAGCGACGAAAGCGAAAAGCGAGAAAGAAAAGGGTGAAAGCGAAAACGAGAAAGAACGCTGTCAAATTCGAGATCTGCAAGTTGATGTCACTGAGTTCAAAGAACTAAGGCGACTGGCTTATCACGGCTTCGGAACCGTTATCGTGGACGTCATCCTATCTCCTGAAACTCCCGACTATCTAACTGTCACAACGTATATAGCGGACCTCAGTGTCTCACACGATACTGCAACGTACTCGCAATTATACGTATAGTGCTGCTATACTGAAAGGTAATTTGAGCGTATAGCCACTAGCACAGCACGTATCACGTACCGTAAGAGCCCATTCTAGTATTCGCGCGGGGGTACGCATACACGCACTTCCTGCACAGGGACAGCGGTGGACCAGTGTTGATGATAATTGCCGTTGTTGTTGTTGTTTTTTCTATAGTGTCTGCAGCTTGAATAGAAGCGGTGGGTTACACAAAGAGCAGCCGCTGTTCTGTGACCCCTCAGATTCATATCCGGGACAGATTCAACAGAATATACCACGGCGGCGACCAACCAGTTTCTCAGCTTTATTGTCTGCTTTCCTTGCTGTTTCTAGCCTGCTGGCAGCACTGGTCGCCCTCTACACATTGCTTGACCGAGGTAAACGCACTGTTAACGGCGTAGTCTGTGCAATGATCGCCTAGGTCCACGAAGTGAGAATAAGTGTATCCCAATAATGCAGTGTTTAGTTGGATTAAATGGGAGCTCAGTTTAAATGTTGACATGCTCATCTGGGCTCGTGTAACATTCAGGTGCAGGAAAGCATGTGCTGACCCAGTTGCTTTTGTACGAAATCCGTTTGAGTACATGAAAGGCATATCGGTTGGGAACAGCTAACGAGACGTCGCGATTTACTAAGTGATAGATAACAACTGTACAGTAACAACCTATTTCGACAATTTTCGACACTATAGACTCGTATAAAAAAGCCTAGCATTTGGAGTGTTGTCGACGTCCGAAATACCAATATATAGAATGTTTATATAAAAAAAATGATCTCAGGAAAAAGCCAGAAGAATACGTTACCCAAGCGGTACTTCTCCAGTCATAGCTGTCCTTATGTTACATACCCATTATGTCAGTGAGGAAAGTCGTTGCGTCACTTGAAATCGTGGTACCAATAAATTGTTTATGTCTTTCAATATACCGCAAGGACCCATGAATTCATTACACGGTGCTGGCTCGGCGAAAGGGGACACATGAAGAATGCAGCAGTTGATAATACATGAGCGTAGTAGGAAGCGCATAATTAATCGACCATCATAGGGAAAGCAAATAAACGAAGTTATAAGGCAATAACCTATTATATTTTACAAGAAGACGGTGATGTATGCATAGGGTATCACAAACACGTATAGTGGGTTAGCTGTCGTCACAAGGTTGGATAAAATTTTCCATTCACTGATTGTATTCAGTAAGAAGGACTCCGTAAAAGCCCGTACGAAGCTGCGCGTGTAAGTGTTTAGCTTAGACTTTGAGAGAATGATAAATTAATTTCTGACCCTCTATACTTTCCCTTTTAATCCCCCTTCGCCTTTCACAAAGGAGTGAAACTTACCCCATCTTCCTTATAACACCACACCACCACCAATCATAAAGTCTGGCCGGACGCAAAGTGCCCTGCACGACAAATTCAACTCAGAAGAAGTCGGGAGAGAGGCGAGACATGGTTCCTGAAGACCTAGACTTTTAATGACTGAGGATATGCTGGAAAAGAAGAGCATGACCGACTCCCGAGTGTTTCCAGGATGGAACAACGACGGAGAGATCATAAACCACCAACGGAATAAATAGTTAGGTAGTTAGTTACGGAGATGGGCTACGACTGAAACGTATGCCTGAAAGCCTTAGTTATTCATCTGTATTCCGCTACAGCAATCATTTGTGGTACCGGTCCTGCAGTAAGGCAAAGGCATTGTATCTAGAGGCCTCGTTTACGAACAATCACAAGGCCAGGAAAGCGGTAATGTTGGTTCCGAATTATGGTGCTGTGAAGGTGGGCGATGCCACATCAGAAAAAAAAAAAAAAAAACTAATTTCAAAAAGGTCACTTGTGATAAGGTCACCTAGAGGAGATGTATCAATATATAACAATTTGACAAATGACAGAACGAAACTAACACAAGGAGTTGGTGGCTAATTTATTTGTGTGCGATAAATAGAAGTGTGCTTAATACTGAACCTTGGGGATTGTCACAGGTCACTCGAACAATATCTGACGAGA
Source organism: Ornithodoros turicata (assembly GCF_037126465.1). Taxonomy (NCBI): domain Eukaryota; kingdom Metazoa; phylum Arthropoda; class Arachnida; order Ixodida; family Argasidae; genus Ornithodoros; species Ornithodoros turicata. Next base: position 26,184,888 of record NC_088204.1, on the reverse strand, counting down.
ATTCGCTTCATTTATTAATATTCATTGTACAGAAGGAACAAATTTAATTATGAATTGAATTATTGCTCTTTCAACGCTATCGATTACCTAGACGCTCTGTCGTGCCAGGAACCAGGACACATTCAAAGCTGGGATCAGCTTGCGGGACGATGAGTTCAGCGCCGCATTTTCACAGTAACGTGACATTTCGAAATGGAATCCACACGCTATAAACCTCTCTAAGCAGCTGCCGTCTTCTTCACGCGAACAGACTATTGCCTGTGAGTGACTGAACAAGTATGTTGACATCCAAACGTCCTTGGTGGCTGTCGAAAGTTTCTTGGCGACATCCCATACCTGTCTTTCAAATGCATTTTATGTTCACTTGAACAGAGTCCAACTCTGGAGCCAGTCTTTCAACGGACATCTAACGGAGACACCCGGAACGCATGGACGTCTATCGTCCTGTTGTGGCAGGGGTCCCTCCTCTTTCCGCCCCGTTACCTTCATCTCGCATGTGACCGGCAGAAGTGAGCATCCTCAGGGCAGATGAGGGTGAGGGCGCTCTCACCATCACCTCATCTCACTTAACGCACATTGAAGTAAGGTGAGGAAATCACCTCTAGCAATGAATTGAGGTAAGGTGAGGAAATCTCCCCTAGCAATGAATTGAGGTAAGGTGAGGAAAAATTTCGAGAAGCAGGTTGAGGTGATGTGAAGAAATTTTTTTAACAATGACGTTGAAGTGAGGTGCGGTGAGGAAAGTTTGTCGACAATGACGTTGAGGTGAGGAAAAATGTTGATCCGCAAGTGGAAGATCGATTTTGCACTTGCGAATCAACATTGCGGCATCGCCCTATAATCACGGTTATCTCTCGCCTCCGGCTTCTCACGCGAATACGTGCCTTTAAAGTCAGCACCGTGGTAAGTGGCATCCTGAAAACCTCGGCGACTCGAAAACTGTCACTCGGGGGATACAAGGTAAAGGGAGCACCGTTATATGCCCCGTCCATTGGAAGGTTGGCAGGCGCCGACAAAACGCGCGTAAAGTTTGAAATCAAAACGATGACTCAACGATGAAAGATGACTCAACGATGACTCAGTCTGCGCCGGACCGTCATGCAGAACGCATGTATCTGGTTTGCATTGCGAAAGTGTAAGGTTATTGTCATCTTGTGTAGACTATGATTCAGGCAAGCAAAAGTGCAAGCATTATCAGTGAAGATATTAAGGACACCAGATCAGATTGTTTACTTCTGGCTATTAAATGCGACAACGTATTTTAAAAATAGAACGGTTCTGCCTGTGAGCAATGCAGAGTGTTGCCGATCGTCCGAGGACAAATCCGAACGGGAACCAAAGGAAGAAGTAGGATTGGATCCTCCGTCCAATTCGGGGTTGACGTGTATACAAGGTTTATACACGTAAATGCGCAGTTGCTTCGAAGTCACTGACTTTTTTTTTTTTGGGGGGGGGGGGCGATCGGCTCCCTCCCCCATGGATTTGCCACTGCTAGAGAGAGGTCATGATATCGCAGATAATGAACGAGGTGGTGGCGAAGTGCGGTCCCGTGTCTCTCATAGATGAATGATCCATGCGTGAATTGTATTGGAAGAAGGGAGGGAGGAAAAAAAATTGCACTTGAATCCTACTTCATGACTTGAAATGAATGCATGAAAAAGGAACACTTTCGTTGGTCGCTGAAAATAAGACTTTCTGTGTCCTTGCAGGACAGAGGAACAGAATGCAAGCAAGCTGGTGTAGGCCAGTTGTTTGTGACGCTTTCCCGAGTGTGGGGAGGGGATGCACACGGTCTGTCCGTCCAAGAGCATATCCCCCAGGCTCGGTAAAATTTTACCATCAACTAATTTGTTTATTCTTTTGCTGCCGCAGGCGCATGCTCGAGTATTTAACTATTCATGTGCGATTGAAATGATTGCAATCTATACAACTGTATCCTTCGCCAGAGTATGCGTAGCTCTTCCTCTGACTCACGCTAAAGACAAAAACCGGTGTGATCCAAATACCAATGACGCCTCGTATCTCCTTCCATCACAAGACCGTTGTGAAAGTTGGCAATATTCAAATACAAAAGAAACCATTTCAAGGCGAAGAACCTCTTCGCGGTTGTGAAATTCAAATTATCGGGAAGATCAATTGCAACGGATCATTCTCCTGCATGACGTGTCACAGTGTAATGCAGGTAAAGAAGTCTGCTCGGTATGTGCCCTCGGAAAGTCTCAGGAGACAGCAAGGCCGTTTCTTTGGGCAGCGTATCAAGGTTCCCGGCTTGGTCGTATCACGCAGGGCGGCTACCCAAAGCCAACGCAATTCTCTTCTAGAGCACGTTCCGCGACGCCTTTTAGGCTTTAGCACTGCATATAGGTCCCAATGCCAGATTCCCGGACGTACCGCGCCTGGCCTTCGGTCAACTCGGCTTCCGCACCCATGCTATAGGTGCACAACTGAGGGACAGCCATAAATGCTTAACTGAAAGAGAATGTGTAACCGCGACCGCCGGTACTTGCCTATTTACGCTGTAACAGAAGCAGTCTCATATTGTCCGCGGATGACGTCAGCAGACAAAGTGGAGTGCAGTGGCATAGCCACGGGGGGGCTAGGGGGGGGATCGAGCCCCCCTACCTGCCACCGACTGACCCGCACAAATCGTGCAAATCCGAGGTGAACATAATATATGGGGGGGGGGGGGACCAGTCTGACGATCGCGAAAGTTCTTGCAGTTCATGTCGTCTCTCTAAGCAGCACTCTTGAATGGTCTTCAAAGTATGAGCTTCTCAAAATACTTCCAATCTCATGACGCCACCTCATTAGTCATGACAGCCTTTACATGTAACCGTATTTTCGTTCCTTTCTTTTTTGTTATCCGCACTTTGCAGTGTGCATAAATATGTGTGTGTTGTCGTACACAGGATCAGAGGGGGGGGGGGGGAGTGTCACCTTAAGATCAATCCCCAATCAAGATAATCTCGTCTTGTATGTGTGTGTGTGTGTTTCATCTTAAGAGTTCCCAGTGTCTTACAGTGATAAGATTCCATTGTTTTCCCTAACCTGAACTTGTTCCAAAGTTACGACTGCCATTTCTCTATAGACGACCTGCGCCCCTATGTCATCGATTACGTTTCAGCCGCCGGGCAAAGCATGCTGGTGGGAAATATCAGCTTTATCTTCCTATCCGCCCACGCATTTTTCTCGCTTCTTGCCCACCACAGCAAATAAAACCACGAACAGGTCTGCTCCTCACGTCACATATTAGTAAACAGAGGGTCGTCTATTGTCTTAATCCTTGAGGAAGCCTAGTTTACGAAAAGCAAGCCGACCTTCGTCTTTCATTTTTTAATAAACTTCCCTATCCCTCCCTAGTTTAGGATACCTCCCCTGATCCAAGCGCATGATACTCGATAGACTGAAATGTTCCACGGTGACTCTTGAAGACGCAGCATGATACTCTGTTGCTGCGTTGCCTTTTTTCATTTATGTGCTAGCGCCGCGAAGCAACTGTGGCTATGAGCGGCGTACAGGCATGGATAGATGGAGAGAGGACAGCAGGGAGGAGTGGGGGCGTTGCCTTTTATGAAGTCCTACTAGAGCACGCCTCATATTGTTATCGTACGTCGACGGAAATTCATATTTACATGCTGTAGCTATTTGTGGTTGCTCCGATGTCTCTGAATTTACGAGGAAGGTGAATTGTAATCATAAAATACGCCGTAAAAACACAAATGGCGGAATGAGTGAAAACTGTACCTCGAAAAACCACTAAATAACTTGATAGGTGTAGGCAGACTTCAACGGTCTCTGTGTGCTCAATACCTTTTGTAGACTCTGAGTATACTGTAGTTTCAACGCGAACGCAGAGTGCAAACGAAGTAGCACCATTGAAGTTCATGCAAAGGCAAGTTGACCTCCTTCATAGTCACACACGTACTTTCTTTTTTTCTTTTTTCAAGCCGAAGGACGGTTTACTTAAACTTCAAAGACGCTCACCATTGTGCACTCACGACATACTCTGTGTGGGTGTTTATAGTTCCTCATTTGAAGTGTCCCTTGCTCTTGTTGTATCCTTACGCTTATACTCCGCGGTTAGGTTTATATATGGTGCATGTCCAATTGTACACGATTGTACTCAATTGTATTTATAGTGACTGCTGGAGCGCCACCCTTGAGAGTGATTCTTAGCCTGAAGTGTCTCCACTGGAAGAACATTTTCAGTGGCAAGCCTGTGTAGGCCAGCCTCGTTACTAAGAGTTGCGAACGAAAGGCTTAAAAATTGAAATATTGAATTGGGGCAACCTTGTTTATGTTGTTGCTGATGCGCGGTGTAACTGCTACCGTCATTCAAACACAAATATCCATACGCGTTGTGAATACAGACGGTGTAAATAGAGCTGCGGAGTACCATCTAGCTGACTCGCATGTAGAAGGGGGATGCTGCTGGAACACATCAAGGCTTAATGCTATAAAGGTACAGGGGCATTTTATTACGGTATTAAAGTACGCATTACAGACTGTTCGCATACCGCTCCTGGGAGCACGGTAGGCTTCCGCATCTACCGCACCAATCAACAGTTAAGATTATGGGTCACACCCACTGACACTGTTAATAGAGGGTTTTAGTATATCGTACGCTAACGCCTTTGCGTACGTAAGGGATAGCGCGGTGGTTCTGCGCTATGCGCGAAGCTCTCTTGCTCTCGTGCGGAGAACCACCGCTGTTATCCTTTAGTAGGCAGAGGCGGTATAGCGGACGATGGGCGCTACAAACTCACTATTGTTTCCGGTAGGTACTGTGACTTGACGGTGACGTTACCTACTGTATAATAAAACCCGCTAATAATGAATAGCAAAGACACACGCTTCGAGTTATATACAAGCCCCGATATGGGATACGGGATCTATAGTGGCTGAAGGGCGTCAACATGCTGCTGTTAACAACAATAAACCTTTATCGTGTAGCTCACATATTTGACACATGCTTTCATGTTATAAATGAGGCCTACCCTCATTAAGTTTAATAACTGGGCGTTTTCGATGCGTGTTTTCTTGGTACTGCAGAAAAGAGAGAAGGAAATAGATTAGCCAGTTAGTTTGTAAGCAGAAAGCTGGATGTCTTCGCTGACTACACGCGGGTCTTCGGAAGCGTTAAGCTTTCTCGCGCGCGAATGTTGCACACAGACAGACAATTGACGCCCAGTTTTGATGGCTTGGCCCAGATCCTAAAACGTCCGTGTTTGACACGAAATCGACTGAACACCGTGGCATGGCGCACTGAGGAAACCGCCGCAGTGATGTCCTCATAATGCCCTTATCAGACCCAAGAGAGACATCAAATAGTATTTTATGAAATTATTGTGCAAGATGTTTGGGTAATAGCAACTACATATAGTTGCTTACTTGTTGTTTCAGGAAATTTATTGAACGTCTATGAGCACTATTTGCGATTCATTGAGTGCACTACTTATCACGGTGAGAAAGACACTAGTTTGTCTAAGAAAAGCATACAATTGCAATGGCCGCGCTAATGAATATTAATGGCAGGTCTTTGCAACATGAAATGACGGATACGTGCCGATGAATATCGCTGTCACATCTGTGTAGGCACAGGCACAGAGCCCGTCGATGCACGAGCGTGCGTCACAAGGTATGCACGGGTGACACCTCACGTTAAAGTTACCGAAGTTCAATAAAAGAAATAACAGCAGCGCTTGACATTCGTGGTATAACAACGTAGACACATACTATGTCGTGTTTGCTATTCGGGCTGTGGCTCCCTTTTTTTCTGCTGCCATTGTACCGATCACCTTTTTCATTTTATCGAAGGTGTTTTGTGTTGAGTCAGAGTTCTAGAGGCTTCGTCGCCCACACCTCAAACTCACAAATGAACTCGTTCGCTAGCTTCCCACGAGAACGCAGTTCATGGCAAAATATATATATAAAGAGTTCATTCGACTATAAGGGCACAATTTTTGTTGTAATTAGTCTCATAGGTTGCTTGACAATCGTGGGCAAAACTGTGGCGATGTAGTCATTAACTTTGTATTGCCGTCCAACAACGGCGCGCAAAACTACATTGCATGCGTGTAACAATGGGTCTAACCCATACCCATGCCACGCGGGCAGAAACAATGACATTAGCGTATAATGTCAGTCGGGTCCCGAATGTCATTTCTTAAGATAGTCGTGCTACACGTCAGATTGGAATGACAGTAAACGCGATTATGTCGATGCGGGTTTCCCACTAGCCGCGTAGAGACGCGGTACTTGAATAACGTAAACACGTTCAAGGCGATTAAAAATACCCGCAATATCCCATAAAATGAGAAAATTTGCTTTATTTCATCATCGATGGTCTGTACTGTGTCGGAAAGCTGTTCATCTTGCCTGCCAGGTGGCAGTCTACACAAAAAAAAAAAAAAGAAGAAGAAGAAAAAGCAGCCATCAACAACGCCAGCACTTTGCCAAACATAATACTTGTTGTCGTGTAATTTATAAAATAATTGCACCGTGCACAGTTCAGAGTGGCTTTATGGATGTTTCAAATTGCTCTTGTGCTCAGACAATGGTGAGGATACGCATTTTATGAGTGAATGAGTCGTGGCGATCTCATTACACGGAAAATGTCATTCGCACGAATGCCATTAAATAGCCCAGCATGTTAGCACCATGTAGCACAGCACGAATGACAGTAAGACTTAACCAGTTACGCACCTAATGTCATTTTTCGTGCGCGAGTGGCAGGTGTACTAGACATCTACGGCGTGCCGTATGAAAACCAAGATCACAACACACACACACAAAAGAGAAAATGCTTGGTACATGAGCGGCAGCGTTGGCCACTAAAGTATATGGCCCTCTCCACACCATGCGTCATTCCGACGGATTTTGTCGCAATTTTTAACAACGAAATACAATAATTTAGAGAGACACAGCACGTGTTGTGTTTTGTTGCGAGATTTTTCTGAGACACCAACTTGAAAAACACACCAAACACGTAAGCTGCATGCTTGCTTATAGCTTGAAGTCCGGCACACATTAAAGTCTGACACATTGCACAACGCGATCTTCACATATCACGTATACTCTTTTTGTCTGGTGACCTCCCCACACCCCTTCCAAACTCTGGTTCGTTAGACGTTCCGAGCGATTAATTCTTCTAGTGCGAACAGTGAGAACGGCGTGCAGAACATGTGGTGGGAGGTGTAATAATATGTGCAGCGCGTTACTTGTCCCGTATCCGTCATGGCACGTGCTGTCGTCACCTTCGCATAAGGGTCTGCGGTAATTCGTGAATAAAACTCTCCACATGGAGTTTATTCGGTCAAATGTACTAATTCCCATATGAAAACGGTCTAGCAATAAATTGACTACTGAGTCCTCAATGCGTGCTGTCGCACACATAATCCGTGCCGTACAACCGCATCCGTTCAGCGTATATAAAGCAAAAGGGGTGTTAGCGTGCACGAGCCGGTTGACGGTCAAAGGCGGTTTCGTGACAGTTCTGACGTAACTTAAATGCATGACGAGGACGACCTCTAGACATCGTGCGGGGCTAATGGACGCGGTTACCCTTACAGTAGTATAAGGAAGACGCGTGTCCAACCTGATTCGACCATTAGGCTTTCATGCGAGCAGAAGTGTTGTTCCAAATCTTGTAGATGATGCCAGACGAGAACTTACAACAGAATGTTTCGCAGGAGTTGCTGTTTCGTTATAGTGTCCGTGCGCGTACCGCCTTCGATATAAGACATTGAAAGGAAAAAGTGGCACACTCTTAGGGGAGGGTATGATGTTCACGTTTAATGAAAGGGAGGGCCATCATATAGCGAGGTGAATCATTTCCCCGCAAGCTGCGCAACAAACGGTATCTTGTTACATGACGAATTATCATTCGGCAATACGCTATTTATTGTGCCAAGACCTGGCAGACTTGGCGAATCTTCAGTACAGGCAAAGCTATTGGTGGCTATTTCTTGTGTCGCCGTAGCGCGTTCAGACATCAACACGTTCTTCAGTGCTATTTTGATTTGATCTGTGTGCTAAAAAATGGGGTTTATGTGTTACTTTTGTCAGGGAGTCTGAGAGAGATCGTGTCCTGCGAGGGAACGTGAGAACTATTTATTCCCAGCGCGTGCCAAAACAGATCACCGGCTCGTCTCTTTCCAGTCCCGTCCCCTGGCATACTCAACAACGTCTGCGTGTCGAGCGTGAATATAGTAAAGGGTCATGCCCACGCGTTCGGGCAGAAATACCAGCACAATTGTACCTGTGGAACCTTGTCTTAATGTTTTTGTTTCGGGACACCGTGCGTGACCATAGTTACTTCCCATTGTTGGACAAGACCCGCGGGACAGCTAAGATCTTTGAAGGTGGCCTGCTGCGTCTTTCCCGGAGGCTTAGAGACAGAACTTTCGACTCCACTGTCAGAACTATCCAGTTGACTTTCGAGAGAACACCGTGGAAACGTGCGAAGAAACAAAGGGAGGAACACTTTGAAAGGAAGTGTAGAGCCGAAGGCAGAAAAGGGTTATCTGGAGGAGCGAGAGGACGGATCTATATCCGTGACCGATGTGCGTGAACTGATGGCGGGGAACTGGTAGGAGCGACGCAGCCCCATAATGCATCTTGCGGCCAAGTGTCTCAAATCTATGGCGCTCGGCACCTACAAGACCAGACTTCACCAAGGACACAGCGATCGACCAACAACCGAGTGACACCTTTCTCCAACCTGTATAGGTTTAAGACGTACGCACTTTCCGTGGTTAATGTTAGGCAGTAAGGCCGGAGTGGGTATATTGATTGTACGAAGAAATTGTTTGTCACTCCGGACTCCACACCCTCATTTCTCGTTCAAAGGCGAACGTAATTGTTGAAAGGCCTCCCCACCGTATACCGAGGTCGTCACACTTGAATTGCTCAAAACCATCCGCATGAAAAATAAGTTATGTGGCGTTGACCAGAAGAGTGGCTAAACGCAAATGGAAACAACATCCATCATAGGAAATCAAGTTTTAGCTAGTTTCGTAATGCACATATATTTTCCATAACTAATGTAATGATCAACCAACATGCGTGTGAAAACTTGTGAGTTTGTGAGCTTCTCGCAACAATAATTATGCGATAGCAATAACTACAAATCAAACAACACACTCAATCTGCACAGTCTGCACAGGCAGGTTGTTACTAGCGAGTATCACTATGCGTACCGAAGGCTTGAAGGACGCTCGCAGCATTCGAGTAAACAGTAAGAAGGGGAAATTTGTTTCTCTAGTGGTATGGCGTACTTGTAACGCTTGAGCGCTCCTTTCCTGTATAGGTACACGACGATTTCCTTCGTGTAACGTTGGGATCTCAATAAGCGTGGGTGCAACGGCCCCTCTGGGCTATTTCTTCTCTTCTTGTGCTTGTCTATGGCTGGTTCTGCGACGAAGATAGACCGCAAAAAAGACTCTAAAACCTCATTCATGGCGAACTGGCACATGTTCCCAGAGACAGCGCTGTCTTATTTTATGACTGTTCGGGCCAGTTGTTCTGTGACGAAAGCACAACGAGGTTAAATTTGTGTGACTGGTACTCGTAATTTGGGCGTCTATATCAATAGTAGCCTTCGGTGGATTCCGATTGAAACTCCCTCGCATTCATACTTTGCATCCAAATTTAATTATCAAAGTCCATTCTGGCCCAGTACCACATCTTGTACAGCGGTCCGTGACCAAATCAATTCCGGCATTCTTCAGCGACACAGGCCCCATGCACAGCCTGTGACCATAACGGACTCCGTGCCAATGGTCATGCTTTGTCCCTTCAGTGGGTGCCCGGTCATGTGGGCCTGACCGGTAACACACGCGCAGACGCGGCTGCTAGACGAGCCGCCGCAGCTGTTACCCCTGCCACTGCACGTCCACCACTTACACTTTCGGCTTGCCATTTAGCTATTCGCCGCCGGTGTGCAACCCGTGCCCAAGCATTTAGATCACAAGCCGTCGCCTACAACAGTCACGTGCAGTCCATCGACCCCTCGGTTAGCTTTTTCATTGCGTGTCGCTGCAGTCGTCAGGACGAATCATTGCTGCACCGCCTCCGTCTCAACGTTGCCCGCACCCCATTGCTCCTGTACAAAATGGGCCAATCCAGTTCCCCCTTGTGTTCCAGCTGTGGCGAGGTGGGCGACATTGCTCATTGTCTTCTGCACTGCCAGCAGCACATCCCGCAACGGCAAGCCCTCCATCGCCGTCTAATACAGCTGGGCTACAACACACTGTCCATGGCCACCCTCCTCGGTCCCGTCCCTCGGCCTACTCAGTGGGCCATCACCACAGCCCTGCTCCGCTTCTTAAATGACTCTGGCCTTGCGTCTGCCCTCTGACTGGACGTTCTTCGAACTTTCCTTCGTGCCTGTGCTGCACTGCACAGCGTGCCAGTTTCTCTGTCATCTTTTCCTTTCTTTTATTTCTTTTGTTTCACAGTTCCTTTTTCTTTTCTCTCTCGGAATAGCAAGCTGGCAATAGCCTGGCTGACATTTCCGTTTTCCTTTTCACTATTAAACATATCCCCCCCCCCCCTGTGACCATCTCATTCGTTAGTGCCCCCGCCCTCACCTCCAACCTCAAGTACATTACTGTGATCTGTTTTTTTTTTGTTTTTTTTCTCTCTCTCTCTGTCTGATCCTTCTCTCGCCTTTCTTGTTTTTATCATTTATTTCGTAATTATTTCCTCGTGGAGTAGGAAGTCAACACTTCATTTGGCTGACCTATACTTCGTTCCCTTTTTTTTATTTAATAAGTAAATATGTCCCCTGCATTTTCTAATCTACATTTCCGAGATGAAGATATAGGGCTCCAGATTGGTGAACACTAGGCGTCCGTCTGTTTAATTGCCTATATATGTATATAGTCACCTGTTTGACGATTCCGCTTCATATTGGCGAAAACCAAAGCTCTCAGCCCTTCAGGCACCTTTTAAGCTATACCTAGTCCTAGTTTCTGGCTAAGCATTCTGTCTTAAACAATGCAGATTCAGAAAAGAGCTCGACAGACTAAAAACTACCTACACATTACTTCGAAACACAAGATAACTTCCAGCGAGTTCCTTGACACATTGAAAGCGCAACCAAGAGCAAGTATAATCCTACGAGGAACGCAATAACCTGTACTGTGTTTCAAAATCGTCGCCAAAATGTTCAATATCACAACTAATTTATTCTCTGACATGTTACTGGAAAAGCCCTGCCCTGAGGCTCCAACCATAGGTCACCATCTACCGAGACACTCGTGTCCGACTCTCGGGGTCAAAGCGTTCCATCACTTCGCATCTGTACCGTTTCCTTTAATCCCACCACGGCCACTCAATGATATTTATTGATGGCGTGAAGTAAGAATGAATTCAGATCTGCCTCTTGCACCGTCAAAATGGCTGAAGCCGCAATACTGTGATCCAGCGTTGCCCAGCGGAATTGTCCAGTGTTTGTAACCAAGCAAAGTGTCTAAAATGAGTGAACAAAACAATTTAAGACTACGGTGACGCGTGTGGCGTGTTTTCTACTGTGGAACGTTTCAACTATTTGAACCAAACACAAAAGCGCGTAAAAGTACTTAAAGGACGGGACAGGACAGGGTGTTTGCTTGTCCCGTCCTTCAACTTTTTAAAAAAACTTTCGAAGCATGTGGCTGGCTCTGTACCAAAAATCCGAAAGAGGTATTGGCAGGTTTAAACAGGTCGTGAAACGTCCTGATCAGTTATGGCGCCGGCAGCTGCGGCTTAGATTGGACATTCATTGAACTCGTAGCATAATATAATCCATTGTGAGCCAACTTCGGAGCACGATGTATCCAGAATTAGTTCTACTTCGACCCAGATTTGATATTTTTACACCGGTTAAGAACTGGTAATGTTTAACGCACCAAATAGCAAGAGATATGGGAAAATGGAGCCTCAAGTTTACACGACTGGCAGTCTTTCAATACGGGAATGTGGGACGGAGACCCCGATGATACCCGTTGATACCTTGTTGATAGGGGACAGACGCAGAACTACCGGTGGCGCCATCTGCTCTAGGAGGATCCGAAACCACGAAGATTTTCGGTTCTATAGAAAATTCCTGGAAGCACGTCATGTTCACTGGCGCCATTTACATCTTGCGTGCTAAATCTTTCAGCGAGGTTGATTTAATATACTAAATAAAATAGGTATCACGTTTAGTCGACAGTGGCATCGCAATTGCTACCGAGTTGGGGACTCTGTGGCGTGTACCTAGCGGCGGTGTAGCGCGTTAGAATCGTCTACTTCCTCCCACGTGTCCTTGCGTGCACATTTTTTATGCATCCGTGCGTTTAGATGCGTTTTAAAGACGGCCACCATCGACCCGCGGCACGAGGTATAGGAATTTCCGGGTCCTGTACGACCTCGAGAATTCGCGTGCGGGATGTCACACAGCACAATACCAATTTGCCCAACACTGTGTGACTGCTACTTTAATTTTCGCAACCTTCAACTTCCTATTTCATTCCTTTGCACTGGATGATACGATTACACGCTTTTTGCGTTGTCGTCGCTTTTTCATGGCGTCTCTCATTGCGTAAGTAAAAGTGAATAATCTGTTTGTGCGTGGAGTAAACGTTAAGAAGATGACACATTTAATAAGCCATCAATATGTCTCAAGGGGGGGAAATATCTGTCATCCATCGGCTCCGCCTCAACATCGCCCGCACTCCATCGCTGCATGCTGTTCAAAATGGACCAGCAAGCCACCCCTCCGTGTTCTACCTGCAACGTTGAGGCAGACATTCAACACTTTCTCCTAGACTGCCGCCGTTTCAAGACCTTCCCGGGACACGCTCAAGTCTCGCCTGACCAGTCTCGGATACTTCAACATCTCTCATGCAACATTACTTGGCACACGCGGTGGTATAACCGCTGCCCTTATGAACTACCAGCGGGATAGCGGTCTCAGCAGCTATCTGTGACATCGTGGTGGGACGGCGGAAGACCTCTGACTTTGACCCCACATCGCTCACTGACATCGACCCCACTCTGATTACCCCAGGAACTTGACTATCCACTGGGAATTATTTACCAAAGAATAGCATGCCGTCGCTTCTGGCTGACTTTTCCTGCAAAATAAATAGATTCGCCTTCCCAAACAATATGAAAATAAGTAAACGACTCTAACAGCAAATGAAAACGAAAGTATCTCGCCTTTTCAGGGACGGTCTCGAGGAGCTTGAGCTAATCAGAACGCACACGCTCCTATTCTCCCTCGTTAATAAGGCAGCAAGTGCCATGCTTATAAAGAGATCAATAAAATTAATAAAAGGGGCATAATCTCCCACGAGGTGTGCTGGCAAGAAAAACATCGGCTACGTCTCTCTGAATAATTACTTTAATCACGTGTCTGTCGAGAAAACGAAGTCTAGAATTCACTTGGGCTGCTCAAAGGTGACAATCTTCAAAACATAGAGGGAGGCTGGATACAATATCCTAGCGTCCCCACTGCAAAGACAAAGGAGAAAGTTGGCAGAACCTAAAGAAATGCAGCTATAAGGGACACACCGGCGCAATTACCCGACACGCCCGTCACGTTCAGGGTGATGTGCGCCTTACGCTGACAGCAAAGGGCTGGCCTGCCCTCCCTGGTCTGCTGGCTTGTAGGCTTACCCATTGGTTAGTCCGGCACAAGGCCAGCGTGATGATTTTCATGTTTGTTTACAACATTCGATGTCAGCCGTTGACACACGATTTCCTGGAAGCTATACTTCGTTATTCCTGATGGACCTTTCACCGGTCTGCCGCTATCTATAGTAGTCGAGAACACATTTCTAGTGAAGTTTTTGTATTGCTCGACCTGTGCAAAGACCGCCTACCGCGATTTGCCGAGCATAAAGCCGCACAAAAGCTTTTGTGCGTTTTGTGCTTTCAGCACTTTTGCAGCTAGGACGTTGCTCTTTGTAGCAAACATTCGCTCAGGTCTCTTTCCCCTTTGTACTCGTGAACCGAGGCGCGTTTTCTATTATTACCATGTAATAGTTTCCTCGAATGGTTATGCACTGATCCCGACGGCAACGTGGAAACCAGGATCTGCAGCTTAGGAATAAGTTCCTCAACCATATCTTCTGCGTAAGTTGATGGCGTTCGAGTACAGGAACGCCGCCCTCGTATTTGGTGGTATTTGATGTAATAATCATAATACGCAGTACTAACAACAACGTTTCCTCCTCAGTAGAATGAGGCTGCAGCCACTATATCGTTAGGCCAATTCAATGAGCGGCTGACCCGAAGCCTCCACAGGGTGCCACAGAACATGGTGCAGGAGTGTGATTATCTTCGGGAGCGCAGAGCTGTTCGGTTTGTAAACGCGCTGTCGTGTCTGTATTTCTCTAGTTCTACATAGTAATGGATTACCATAACCACAAGCTCGCCTGCTTCCTCCCCATTTTCTGTATCACTCTTTTATTTTTTGTCTTACGAGGTGGTTTGACTCGAAGTCTTGCGAAAGACAGTTTTAAAATAGCCCAAGATAACGGAGGTGCGTCGATTCGCTGTTTAGCAGGTCGGCTGGTCGGCGGATAATTATCTAGAAACGCTACAGATGGGAAAGGAATGCATCGCAAAATAACTTCTGTCGGGTAGCGCTTCGTTCTTGGAGAGCCACGCTTCAATTTTTCAGGCTACAGACACGTTCTCCGTGTCCGTCTCGTTGGAGAGACGTAGAATACGTTTTTAATTGGCAGTCATCCTCTTTAAGGTAGGATTCGCTTCTCGCAACGATTTGAAGGTGAAAAGTCGCATAATATTTTACGTCTGGAATTGTAAGGAATCGTGTGATGTTAACTGTGTCATGTTCTTATTTTTGTGATAGGGCTAGGACAGCTAGATCGAAATCGTTCGAGAAAAGTTATGGGCACACTAAACGGTGAATACACACAGCTCATGCCTGTGGTAGCTGGGCCCAGGGGACGAACTTCCAGATAAAGAGCCTTATCTCTGCGTTTCACTGTAAAAACTGGTAAGAAACTGGAAAAGTTACCTTTAGAAGGTGTAATGCCGCGAACGTCACTTGACAGTACGTGAAAACAGTTTTGGTAGCCGGGATGTTAAATAAACGTTGTGACTGGCCTTCTGCTGTGCTCTGCGTGAAGTCAAATGAAACTCAAACTCCTCAGCTCAATCATCAGCAACAGCTCGTAAGGAAATGACGCCATTTTTTGGCTTCTCAACGTTAAACAGAAAGAAGCTATAACGTCTTAAAATTGATCCTTTCATGAAGGATACTAACGCCTATATTGTCCCTAAGGACGCACCGCAATGGCCTTTTCTGCACGTATACCTACCGGTATCCTAGTAGAATTTTCCGTTGATGGGCACTTTTGAATAAATAAATAAATACTTTTCTCCCCTTTACCTCATGCCCTTTCATTTTTTTTATGTGCCCACGTTCTTAACTCCTTCCTGTACTTCACCGCATGTCAGAATCTCCATTACTACATTCCTGGACGTCCTGCAGTCCCTGTACTCGTGACGTTGTTCGTCTTCCGAGGCCAACTAATGCAAGCTGCAATACCGCCAGTATGGTGGTAGTGCTGGTGCCGGAGGTGGTGGTGATGAGATCGGCTTGGCATTGTTGGCCTCACTGATGTGACTGTAGCCAGGATGAGGCGAGGTGTTGAGATGATGACGGGCGAAAGTTGACATATAGATAAGTCACTGCCACGCTTGGTCAGAGATCCGTGAGCAAAAAGAAAATCTATCTCATAGTGTTTGGGCGAGTCCCTATTGGAAGGCGACTAGGCTGCAAGTCTTGGCGCAAAGGCAAAGACCGTGTAAAAAAACGTAAAAGCACAAAAAGGCGTACTCCCCGCTGTTTCCGCTAATCAGGGGTGATACGAGTAACATTCTGTGCAATGGCTTGTCTTCAATGTGGTAGACGGTGAAGTTCTGTTGTACGAGCGTTGTTTTCCGACTGAAAATTTACTCCTGGTGCAGTAAGACTGCGTAAAGTATCCGTGAACGAGCACGCTGTCGTAACTTAGCGGTAGGGCTATAATTTTAAATGCTGCTCTCTGCTTAAAAATCTGCCTGAATCAGAGCATTGCCTTTGAGCAGTAAAAAAATAAAAAACAAAAATAAATAAATAAATCAGTAAATAAATAAATAAAAGAAAAACAAAGAAGTGCTGCAGCAAAAAGTCGTAACCTGCATCGTTCTTTTTTTTTTCCTTTTTTTTTGCGCACATGTTCAGTTTCCTTCACCAGCTTGCATGGTGTAGCGGTTAGGATGAGCGCTTTCCATGTCGAGACACGAAGGTGACTCTCTTTCGAATCCCGGCACCGGATCTGCTCTTCTGAGGTCTCCCCTGCGTTTTCCGGCAGACTTTCCCAGACGAATGGAGGTACAGTTCCCCTTCAAGTCGGCTCAGGACGCCACATTAATTCCCCCATACTCCCTGTTGCACACCGCTCATCGCCACAGTTGCATCGCGGCGCTAACTTGGACTTTAAAAAGTTTCCCTCATTTTATCTGCTTTCGGTTATCTATGGCGCATTTTCTTCGTTCGTTCTTTCGTGCCGCATCCGTGGCTGAGCGTTGAGCTCGATGACCCATTGGGAGAACGACAGACTGGCCACATCAGAGTACCTGGGCATCATGGTTGCGGCGCAGCGGACAGTCGGCCACGCAGTGGGGAACAAGAGACCTCGTTCCAGCCTACTTCCGCTACTCCTTCTGAATTTTCCATCTTTCCGCGTGGCCGGCGGACTGCAATCTGCGTACCATTAACGCTGTAAACAGCGAGCATGCCAGCGTGGCTACACTCGAGCAGAACGTGTTTTGTTTGGGTTGACCGTTGCGTTCCGCACGTACTGGGAGATGCTCCAAAAGTAGATTGTAGTGACAACGGCGATTTGCAAGGTTTTTTTGACATAAACCGTGAACAACATGTACAGGGCAAGCAAGCGTTGTTTCTGCCAGTATGACAAGTGGACTGTCTCCATGTTGTACGTACTGCTGAAGCTCAAGGCAATGTCGCCTTCAACGTGTTCAACGTATATATATTGGCTCACTTGTGTTTTACTGTTTTATTCGTCTAAAACTGGGCCCGTTTTCACAGACATTGTTCTATAGAAACCTAACAAGACAGTGTCCTTTCTTTTTTTCTTCTTTTTTTTGTCCTGGTGAACTTCCTTGTTTTTTTTTGTTTTTTTTTAAAGAGCAGTATTAGCTGAACAAGAGAGAAACTGATGTTCTGAGGCTGGAACAACATAGAGGGGACAGATACAAACAAAGCCTCAAATTCATCGTATTAGTATTAGCTGACCTCTCTCAACACTTACAAAGACGAAGAAGAGTGTTGGTTGATAAAATAACACACGCAGAAGGATAACGAATTTTAAGGCTGCAGCACATGTTTAGAGGAGTTGCAAAGCGAAGCAGTTGCAGAGGATGGTCCTTGGGGTTAGGCACCTAGCCCAGTTTTCTTTTTCTTTTTTTTTTGCGAACGGGCGACTGGACGATGGTCGCTACCCCGTGACATCACCATTTGTCATTTAATTGTTCTTGTTGATGTTACTATAATCAGTGGACGAGGAAATAAAGAGAAATGCTTCCCGAACAGAAAGGTTTCTGAAGCAATTTAGGAAACTGTTGACCCTCCATAGGGGGTCATTACAGGAGCCAGCTGGCATATACCAAACATTCCAACTTCTGTACAAAAGCGGAAACGTGTATTACACTAACAACATTCTTCGGAAAACTGTTCCAGTCGTGAATTTTTTTTAATAAAGAGAATCCTTAAACACATCTGTACGGGCATAGGTTTCTTTTAAGTGAAGGTGATGCTTATGCCTTGAACCCATGGTATCTTTGACCAAGCAAGCGACAGGGCGCAAGCTGCTGAGTACGTACCTAGTTGGAAAATGAACTTCAGCCGTAGTGTCTTGAATTGTAACTCTATAGGAGGCAGTCTTGCTCGGCGGCGTAGCCCACAAGCAGATGTGCTCGTGCGAAAATCCCTATAAATGAACCGAGCCCCTTTTCTTTGAACATTTTCCAATTTCTTTTTGTGCCTAACAAGGTGCGGGCCCCAAACCGTACAAGCTTATAGAAATATTGGTAGAACAAGTGATTTGTACGCGTTAAGTCTTACATCAGGCGTGATTATATAATTCATCGCACGTGAACTGGGCACAGTCAGCCTCTCCGTGGACACCGTGCGGAGGGTTTGTGCGACAATTTTTCTGAGGGCTGACGTTGAGTAACATATGCAAAGGGTTCGGAACCGTGGCAGTAGGTGGCGGTAGCTATTTATTTTGGCAGGCAGGAAGTGGTACGCAGTGCCTAACAACACCGAATATACTTTGGATGTACGAATAATGTCCAAACGGATTCGTACGTCCCATGGACGTCTGAGGGATATCCATCGGACATACGAATTCGTTACGAGATTATTCGTACATCCAGAGTATAATCGGTGTTATTGGGGGTCGTATATGCAGTGGTATGGTGGTAGGCAGGAAGTCGAATTTGTCTTGTATACATCATCGTATACATCGTTGTATGCATAATCGAGTTAGACTCTTATGTGCTATATACCACCAGCTTTGAACAAAGCAATAAACGAGGTCCGTAGTACAAAATACGTGCTTTTGGCATCTCTCCATTAAGCCCACCTTAATCCCACCGCCATAACTGTTAACCTTCTCCAACAGAAAACAAGCCGAAAGAGATGCTGAGGAGAGGGAAAGTCTCGCTCGGGGCATTTTGCATTTGAAATACCGATTACCGGTTCCCTAGATTCGGCGTTGTGATATAACCCAGGCACGTCAACTGAAACTAGGTTTCTCCTTGACAAGAGGATATCCGTTAACTACATTCAGCAAACTAAAAGCAAACGGGTATCAAGTTTTCCCCTGTAGGTCGAATTGGCGCATCCTCTGGCCTATCCTGTCGGGGACATGATGGGCGGATCGAGAAATCGGTCATAGAAAAACACGTATCGAGGATGATAGTGCCATATTTGTGTGTCTCATTGCGTACATTGTGGTTTATAGCGGGAGTTAATTGCATCTCAGTTGTCATGATGCGAGACTCGCCTGTTTTCCGTACATCAAAGGAACACTAATAAACGAAGAAGACAAACGAACAAAAACAAAAACTTGCAATGTTCCTAACATAAGTGGGCTAGGAACCATAAGGCTGGTCCGTTCATTCATCTTTCGAGTCCTCTTGCTATCAAACATCACTGTACCGGTTTACACGACTGTCAGGCGCGTGCACGAGGTAGCAGCTGCCCTCATGTATATCATAAGCCAGTATCAGCACAGCTCCCGAAGAAGAAGGCACATGGACGCATGGCCCAACCCGATCAGCATCCACCACATCAAGCAGGCAAATAGCTTGTCGTCTGTTTGTATCGACATATATTTTTTTACCATTCCGTTCTTCTGTGAGCGATTTCCCTCACACTTTCACTAACATATTGAGCAATGCATCAACATCTGCCACGAGCAGTATTATTGTTGCACGCCATCTTTCGCTGCATGTAGAATGTAAACGCCAACAACCGTAAACGAATACAAAATGGACACGTGCACTTGTGAGGTCAAGTCTCGATGTGTGACGGAGCCCGTGTTTCAGCCTGACAGTCGTCGATGACCTCAGTGACCAACGGCAACATATACGACGCATTCTTATCGGACTTGACACTACATAAAGCCGTTCAGCACGAGTCTGCCGTACCCGTAACGTAACGCTTACGTGGCCGACAGTAATACCGTTGCGCCGTTCGACACCGATGTGTCACATCTCGATATGTGTCACATTACCGGGAGCCGCAGCGCCCGTTGCGGCAGGCGAAATTACGCCTGCTTATCGGTAAACGCTCGCCTCAGGCACAAATCGCAGACAGAACGAGAACGTGGAGCGCCCAGAAAGATCTATAGTACTATAGTTTATCTCGGCGCCCTCGAATAATTATCTTATTAACCAAGGACAATTTCAGTACCTCGTTTTCCGGTACCAGATAATGACACATACTTCTGAGTAGCCGAATAGATTCACGACCGTGAGAACGTGTGTGTACAACAGATCCCGTTAAGATTCGTCCTACACAAACGAATCGATGATTAAACTACCGTTCGCGCTATCCAATTCTTTCCTCTGCCCATAAATAAAAGACGAAGTAACAATTACATAAACTATGATTACTACGGAATGTACGAGACAGTTTCTAGACCGAAACAATTAGAATGTCTGGTACCTTTTAGTTTATTAGCGAAAAGCAATAAAAGAAACATCCTTCTCGAGCAGCAAGACTATCGCGGTACCAAACGTTCTGGCTCTCGTCTCTCCACCAAAAATCACATCAGAGAGTTCTCGTACGTAGGGAGAACTCTATACGAAAACGATACGATAAAGGAAGTTATCAACTCTGAGCTTACCAATGTGATGTCACCCCCATCAAAGAACCAGAGCGATTGGCTTATCATGTTTTCGGAACTGTTATCGTGAACAATTTCCGATGCACTAAATCTGGCCATTTATTCGGCGCCATTCATTCGAGCCGTACAAATAAAAATAAGAAACCACGTAAAATGTAGAGTAAAGCAGTACGAAACTTACCGTGCCGTTCATAGTAAGCCGGTAAAAGAAAGTGCGCCAATGGACGATATCCGGTAGTATCCGCTTAGATGGCACGTCCGCTTGCACTACTCGCGGAGTCACTCAACGGCAATACAAGAGGCAACTCAGCACTGTCAGAGAAGCGTGCGGCTGCGGTGACACCGTTATTCGCGTGTATCCCGAACAGCGTTAGACGAGCCAGCAGAGAAGTTGTAGTGGGTCACGTGACTATCTGTGACCCAATGGGAGCGTTCGAAACCAGGTAACCTACCTAGGGCGATCTCTCAGCGGACTCTCTCCAGATGCAGTTCTGGCTGGCGAGACAGAGGCTTCGGTTTTTTGCCGGCCCGTTATCTACGTTGCAGGCTATCTCCCAATCTTCCCAAGCTGGTTTCCTCGGAGATTGAATTTCGCGGCGATATCGGAACACTATTTTCTACATGATCCTGCCTCTTTGTATATGCACTGTTTTATGAGTGAGCCATCAACTGAATTGACGTGAGTTTTTATTGCATGTATTGCGCATGAAACGTTGGCCTGGACGTCAAGTCGTTGTTAATCGTCGCTGCTAATCGGTATAAGTAAAATAATCATTAGTTGTATAATGATGAGTGTTAGCGCGTCGAGGCAACTCTGAAGCGGCGTACTGACATCGACAGGTGGAGAGAGGACAACAGGCAGGAGTGGGGTTAGTATGCGTCCTGTGTCGACATCAGTCTGGGAAGTCTGCCCCCAAAACCCAGGTTTTTCCACGGACAGCACGGCCGGATGCATGCCTCGAACCCACTACCTCCCAGCCTTCAGCACGATCTTGGTGTATTCACCAAAACGCGGGCACTTTTATCCAATCACATGGTGACAATGTGAGTGCAAATAAAAAATGCACACGCTAGTAAATACAACGCAATCAACTGATGTAACGTTCGCAGAATTCCCAGTTACTCCCTCCCGGCGCTCTCCACTGCTATGCTGAGCTGCTATGCGGGAAGCCGGCTTACAGGCCGTGACTACAATGGGAAACAGCGTTTGTGCCAATTAACGGCGAAACAAAATAAAGATTTCAATATGTCACCGTCTAACATGGAAGAACATAATGTAGAGTAAAGTACCTTGGGAACATGAAAGGTGCTAGCATAATATAAATCTAGTGCGTCGAGGTCAAATCAATTTTAATGCATTGCGCCTATGGGGATTTCGTCGATTTTGCGCGGGGCCCATTTTTAGATTATGATTCTTCGACACAGGAAGTCACATTTTTTAAATGTCATCGCTCTATTTTGAGTCCTCCAGGCCACATATGAACCGCTGCATGACGAGTGAGTGTTACCCCTGATGCACCCAGGGCTTCCCTCCTAGGCATTTCATGGGCCAAGTCCCTTTATTATGGTAATACGCATTCTCTGAATCTCTAAGGCCAGTCTGACGCAGTTCGAAAGGATATCTTTTCGGATCTTCAAAGCGCTCACAGAATAGACAAATTTGATTTTTGATTGGTGGATATAAAAATGATACCGGTGGAATGGAATTTGAACTGAAATTGAAATTAAACTTTATATCGTTTTTATATTAACTATATACATCTAAAATTGTACATTTGGTCCCCAATAATCATTAGATTATGACATCTCTGATATCAATTCACATTACGAAGTGGATTAGGAATAAAAAAATTATTGATCAGAATGCCGTTTTGGTGCCGGAACTCGCGGATATTAATTACGAATATACACGATAGATAATTATATTATGACATTTCTGATATCAATTTGATATCATGTGCTATTAGGAATGAAAAATTATTCATCAGAACGCCGTTTTGGCGTCTCTAACGGCCGGACTGATGAGGATTTGAGCAAAGCGCCGACCCGGGGTGCAACGGTGGAACGAGACCCGGGTCCAGAACTCGGGGATGTTAATTACGAATATATAGACTAAATAATTATATTATGGCATTTCTGATATCAATTTGATATCAAGTGGTATTACGAATGAAAAATTATTGATCAGAATGTCCTTCTGGCGTCTCTAACGACCGGATTGATGAGGATTTGAGCAAAGGCGCCGCCCAGGGGTGCAACGGGAGAACAAGACCCGGGCCCGGAACTCGGGGATATTAATTACAAATATACAGACTAAATAATTAGATTATGACATTTCTGATATCAATTTGATATCAAGTGGTATTACGAATGAAAAATATTGATCAGAATGTCGTTCTGGCGTCTTTAATGACTGGATTGATGAGGATTTGAGCAAAGGCGCCGCCCAGGGGTGCAACGGGAGAACGAGACCCGGGCCCGGAACTCGGGGATATTAATTACAAATATACAGACTAAATAATTAGATTATGACATTTCTGATATCAATTTGATATCAAGTGGTATTACGAATGAAAAATATTGATCAGAATGTCGTTCTGGCGTCTTTAATGACTGGATTGATGAGGATTTGAACAAAGGCGCCGCCCCGGGGTGCAACGGGCGAATGAGACCCGGGCAGGGAACTCTGGGATATTAATTACGAATATACAGACTAAATAATTAGATTATGACATTTCTGATATCAATTTGATATCAAGTGGTATTACGAATGAAAAATTATTGATCAGAATGTCGTTCTGGCGTCTCTAACGACCGGATTGATGACGATTTGAGCAAAAGCGCCGCCCAGGGGTGCAACGGGAGAACGAGACCCTGGCCCGGAACTCGGGGATATTAATTACGAATATACAGACTAAATAATTAGATTATGACATTTCTGATATCAATTTGATATCAAGTGGTATTACGAATGAAAAATTATTGATCAGAATGTCGTTCTGGCGTCTCGAACGACCGGATTGATGAGGATTTGAGCAAAGGTGCCGCCCAGGGGTGCAACGGGAGAAAGAGACCCGGGTCCGGAACTCGGGGATGTTAATTACGAATATACAGACTAAATAATTAGATTATGACATTTCTGATATCAAGTTGATATCAAGTGGTATTACGAATGAAAAATTATTGATCAGAATGTCGTTCTGGCGTCTCTAACGACCGGATTGATGAGGATTTGAGCAAAGGCGCCGCCCAGGGGTGCAACGGGAGAACGAGACCCGGGCCCGGAACTCGGGGATATTAATTACAAATATACAGACCAAATAATTAGATTATGACATATCTGATATCAATTTGATATCAAGTGGTACTACGAATGAAAAATTATTGATCAGAATGTCCTTCTGGCGTCTCTAACGACCGGATTGATGAGGATTTGAGCAAAGGCGCCGCCCAGGGGTGCAACGCGAGAACGAGACCCGGGCCCGGAACTCGGGGATATTAATTATAAATATACAGACTAAATAATTAGATTATGACATTTCTGATATCAATTTGATATCAAGTGGTATTACGAATGAAAAATTATTGATCAGAATGTCGTTCTGGTGTCTCTAACGACCGGATTGATGAGGATTTGAGCAAAGGCGCCGCCCAGGGGTGCAACGCGAGAACGAGACCCGGGCCCGGAACTCGGGGATATTAATTATAAATATACAGACTAAATAATTAGATTATGACATTTCTGATATCAATTTGATATCAAGTGGTATTACGAATGAAAAATTATTGATCAGAATGTCGTTCTGGCGTCTCTAACGACCGGATTGATGAGGATTTGAGCAAAGGCGCCGCCCAGGGGTGCAACGGGAGAACGAGACCCGGGCCCGGAACTCGGGGATATTAATTATAAATATACAGACTAAATAATTAGATTATGACATATCTGATATCAATTTGATATCAAGTGGTATTACGAATGAAAAATTATTGATCAGAATGTCGTTCTGGCGTCTCTAACGACCGGATTGATGAGGATTTGAGCAAAGGCGCCGCCCAGGGGTGCAACGGGAGAACGAGACCCGGGCCCGGAACTCGAGGATATTAATTACGAATATACAGACTAAATAATTAGATTATGACATTTCTGATATCAATTTGATATCAAGTGGTATTACGAATGAAAAATATTGATCAGAATGTCGTTCTGGCGTCTTTAATGACTGGATTGATGAGGATTTGAACAAAGGCGCCGCCCCGGGGTGCAACGGGCGAATGAGACCCGGGCAGGGAACTCTGGGATATTAATTACGAATATACAGACTAAATAATTAGATTATGACATTTCTGATATCAATTTGATATCAAGTGGTATTACGAATGAAAAATTATTGATCAGAATGGCGTTCTGGCGTCTCTAACGACCGGATTGATGACGATTTGAGCAAAAGCGCCGCCCAGGGGTGCAACGGGAGAACGAGACCCTGGCCCGGAACTCGGGGATATTAATTACGAATATACAGACTAAATAATTAGATTATGACATTTCTGATATCAATTTGATATCAAGTGGTATTACGAATGAAAAATTATTGATCAGAATGTCGTTCTGGCGTCTCTAACGACCGGATTGATGAGGATTTGAGCAAAGGCGCCGCCCAGGGGTGCAACGGGGAACAAGACCCGGGCCCGGAACTCAGGATATTAATTACAAATATACAGATTAAATAATTAGATTATGACATTTCTGATATCAATTTGATATCAAGTTGTATTACGAATGAAAAATTATTGACCAGAATGTCCTTCTGGCGTCTCTAACGACCGGATTGATGAGGATTTGAGCAAAGGCGCCGCCCAGGGGTGCAACGCGAGAACGAGACCCGGGCCCGGAACTCGGGGATATTAATTATAAATATACAGACTAAATAATTAGATTATGACATTTCTGATATCAATTTGATATCAAGTGGTATTACGAATGAAAAATTATTGATCAGAATGTCGTTCTGGTGTCTCTAACGACCGGATTGATGAGGATTTGAGCAAAGGCGCCGCCCAGGGGTGCAACGCGAGAACGAGACCCGGGCCCGGAACTCGGGGATATTAATTATAATATACAGACTAAATCATTAGATTATGACATATCTGATATCAATTTGATATCAAGTGGTATTACGAATGAAAAATTATTGATCAGAATGTCGTTCTGGCGTCTCTAACGACCGGATTGATGAGGATTTGAGCAAAGGCGCCGTCCAGGGGTGCAACGGGAGAAAGAGACCCGGGCCCGGAACTCGGGGATATTAATTACGAATATACAGACTAAATAATTAGATTATGACATTTCTGATATCAATTTGATATCAAGTGGTATTACGAATAAAAATTATTGATCAGAATGTCCGTTCTGGCGTCTCTAACGACCGGATTGATGAGGATTTGAAGCAAAGGCGCCGCCCAGGGGTGCAACGGGAGAACGAGACCCGGGCCCGGAACTCGGGGATATTAATTACGAATATACAGACTAAATAATTAGATTATGACATATCTGATATCAATTTGATATCAAGTGGTATTACGAATGAAAAATTATTGATCAGAATGTCGTTCTGGCGTCTCTAACGACCGGATTGATGAGGATTTGAGCAAAGGCGCCGCCCAGGGGTGCAACGGGGAACAAGACCCGGGCCCGGAACTCAGGGATATTAATTACGAATATACAGACTAAATAATTAGATTATGACATTTCTGATATCAATTTGATATCAAGTTGTATTACGAATGAAAAATTATTGACCAGAATGTCCTTCTGGCGTCTCTAACGACCGGATTGATGAGGATTTGAGCAAAGGCGCCGCCCAGGGGTGCAACGGGAGAACAAGACCCGGGCCCGGAACTCAGGATATTAATTACAAATATACAGACTAAATAATTAGATTATGACATTTCTGATATCAATTTGATATCATGTGGTATTACGAATGAAAAATTATTGATCAGAATGTCGTTCTGGCGTCTCTAACGACCGGATTGATGAGGATTTGAGCAAAGGCGCCGCCCAGGGCTGCAACGCGAGAACGAGACCCGGGCCCGGAACTCGGGGATATTAATTACAAATATAGAGACTAAATAATTAGATTATGACATTTCTGATATCACTATCATAACAAGTGGTATTACGAATGAAAAAATATTGATCAGAATGTCGTTCTGGCGTCTCTAACGCACGGATTGATGAGGATTTGAGCAAAGGCGCCGCCCTGGGGTGCAACGGGAGAACGAGACCCGGGCCCGGAACTCGGGATATTAATTACGAATATACAGACTAAATAACTAGATTATGACATTTCTGATATCAATTTGATATCAAGTGGTATTACGAATGAAAAATTATTGATCAGAATGTCGTTCTGGCGTCTCTAACGCACGGATTGATGAGGATTTGAGCAAAGGCGCCGCCCTGGGGTGCAACGGGAGAACGAGACCCGGGCCCGGAACTCAGGGATATTAATTACGAATATACAGACTAAATAATTAGATTATGACATATCTGATATCAATTTGATATCAAGTGGTATTACGAATGAAAAATATTGATCAGAATGTCGTTCTGGCGTCTCTAACGACGGATTGATGAGGATTTGAACAAAGGCGCCGCCCTGGGGTGCAACGGGAGAACGAGACCCGGGCCCGGAACTCGGGATATTAATTACGAATATACAGACTAAATAATTAGATTATGACATATCTGATATCAATTTGATATCAAGTGGTATTACGAATGAAAAATTATTGATCAGAATGTCGTTCTGGCGTCTCTAACGGCCGGACTGATGAGAATTTGAGCAAAGGCGCCGCCCAGGGTGGGTGCAACGGGAGAACGAGACCCGGGCCCGGAACTCGGGGATATTAATTATGAATATACAGACTAAATAATTAGATTATGAGATATCTGATATCAATTTGATATCAAGTGGTATTACGAATGAAAAATTATTGATCAGAATATCGTTCTGGCGTCTCTAACGCACGGATTGATGAGGATTTGAGCAAAGGCGCCGCCCAGGGGTGCAACGGGAGAACGAGACCCGGGCCCGGAACTCGGGGATATTAATTATGAATATACAAACTAAATAATTAGATTATGACATATCTGATATCAATTTGATATCAAATGGTATTACGAATCAAAAATTATTGATCAGAATGTCGTTCTGGCGTCTCTAACGCACGGATTGATGAGGATTTGAGCAAAGGCGCCGCCCCGGGGTGCAACGGGGGAACGAGACCCGGGCCCGGAACTCGGGGATATTAATTACGAATATACAGACTAAATAATTAGATTATGACATATCTGATATCAATTTGATATCAAGTGGTATTACGAATGAAAAATTATTGACTAGAATGTCGTTCTGGCATCTTTAATGACTGGATTGATGAGGATTTGAACAAAGGCACCGCCCCGGGGTGCAACGGGGGAACGAGACCCGGGCCCGGAACTCGGGGATATTAATTACGAATATACAGACTAAATAATTAGATTATGACATATCTGATATCAATTTGATATCAAGTGGTATTACGAATGAAAAATTATTGACCAGAATGTCGTTCTGGCGTCTCTAACGACCGGATTGATGAGGATTTGAGCAAAGGCGCCGCCCCGGGGTGCAACGGGGGAGGGAGACCCGGGCCCGGAACTCAGGAATATTAATTACGAATATACAGACTAAATAATTAGATTATGACATTTCTGATATCAATTTGATATCAAGTGGTATTACGAATGAAAAAATATTGATCAGAATGTCGTTCTGGCGTCTCTAACGCACGGATTGATGAGGATTTGAACAAAGGTGCTGCCCTGGGGTGCAACGGGGGAACGAGACCCGGGCCGGAACTCAGGATATTAATTACGAATATACAGACTAAATAATTAGATTATGACATTTCTGATATCAATTTGATATCAAGTGGTATTACGAATGAAAAAATATTGATCAGAATGTCGTTCTGGCGTCTCTAACGCACGGATTGATGAGGATTTGAACAAAGGTGCTGCCCTGGGGTGCAACGGGGGAACGAGACCCGGGCCAGGAACTCAGGAATATTAATTACGAATATACAGACTAAATAATTAGATTATGACATTTCTGATATCAATTTGATATCAAGTGGTATTACGAATGAGAAATTATTGATCAGAACGCCGTTTTGGAGTCTCTAATGGCCGGACTCATGAGGATTTGAGCAAAGGCGCCGCCCAGGGGTGCAACGGGATTACGAGACCCGGGCCCGGAACTCGGGGATATTAATTATGAATATACAGACTAAATAATTAGATTATGACATATCTGATATCAATTTGATATCAAGTGGTATTACGAATGAAAAATTATTGATCAGAATATCGTTCTGTCCTCTCTAACGGCCGGACTGATGAGGATTTGAGCAAAGGCGCCGCCCATGGGTGCAACGGGAGAACGAGACCCGGGCCCGGAACTCGGGGATATTAATTATGAATATACAGACTAAATAATAAGATTATGACATATCAAGTGGTATTACGAATGAAAAATTATTTATCAGAATGTCGTTCTGGCGTCTCTAACGCACGGATTGATGAGGATTTGAGCAAAGGCGCCGCCCCGGGGTGCAACGGGGGAACGAGACCCGGGCCCGGAACTCGGGGATATTAATTGCGAATATACAGACTAAATAATTAGATTATGACATATCTGATATCAATTTGATATCAAGTGGTATTACGAATGAAAAATTATTGACTAGAATGTCGTTCTGGCGTCTTTAATGACTGGATTGATGAGGATTTGAACAAAGGCACCGCCCCGGGGTGCAACGGGGGAACGAGACCCGGGCCCGGAACTCGGGGATATTAATTATCAATATACAGACTAAATAATTAGATTATGACATATCTGATATCAATTTGATATCAAGTGGTATTACGAATGAAAAATTATTGATCAGAATGTCGTTCTGGCGTCTCTAACGGCCGGACTGATGAGGATTTGAGCAAAGGCGCCGCCCAGGGGTGCAACGGGAGAACGAGACCCGGGCCCGGAACTCGTGGATATTAATTATGAATATACAGACTAAATAATTAGATTATGACATATCAAGTGGTATTACGAATGAAAAATTATTGATCAGAATGTCGTTCTGGCGTCTCTAACGCACGGATTGATGAGGATTTGAACAAAGGTGCTGCCCCGGGGTGCAACGGGGGAACGAGACCCGGGCCCGGAACTCAGGGATATTAATTACGAATATACAGACTAAATAATTAGATTATGACATTTCTGATATCAATTTGATATCAAGTGGTATTACGAATGAAAAAATATTGATCAGAATGTCGTTCTGGCGTCTCTAACGCACGGATTGATGAGGATTTGAACAAAGGTGCTGCCCCGGGGTGCAACGGGGGAACGAGACCCGGGCAGGGAACTCAGGGATATTAATTACGAATATACAGACTAAATAATTAGATTATGACATTTCTGATATCAATTTGATATCAAGTGGTATTACGAATGAAAAAATATTGATCAGAATGTCGTTCTGGCGTCTCTAACGCACGGATTGATGAGGATTTGAACAAAGGTGCTGCCCGGGGTGCAACGGGGGAACGAGACCCGGGCCGGAACTCAGGAATATTAATTACGAATATACAGACTAAATAATTAGATTATGACATATCTGATATCAATTTGATATCAAGTGGTATTACGAATGAAAAATTATTGATCAGAATGTCGTTCTGGCGTCTCTAACGCACAGATTGATGAGGATTTGAGCAAAGGCGCCGCCCAGGGGTGCAACGGGGAGAACGAGACCCGGGCCCGGAACTCGGGATATTAATTATGAATATACAGACTAAATAATTAGATTATGACATATCTGATATCAATTTGATATCAAGTGGTATTACGAATGAAAAATTATTGACCAGAATGTCGTTCTGGCGTCTCTAACGGCCGGACTGATGAGGATTTGAGCAAAGGCACCGCCCAGGGGTGCAACGGGGAACGAGACCCGGGCCCGGAACTCGGGGATATTAATTACTAATGTACAGACTAAATAATTATATTATGACATTTCTGATATCAATTTGATATCAAGTGGTATTACGAATAAAAAATTATTGATCAGAATGTCGTTTTGGCGTCTCTAACGCACGGATTGATGAGGATTTGAACAAAGGTGCTGCCCCGCGGTGCAACGGGGGAACGAGACCCGGGCCCGGAACTCAGGGAATATTAATTACGAATATACAGACTAAATAATTAGATTATGACATTTCTGATATCAATTTGATATCAAGTGGTATTACGAATGAAAAAATATTGATCAGAATGTCGTTCTGGCATCTCTAACGCACGGATTGATGAGGATTTGAACAAAGGTGCTGCCCCGCGGGTGCAACGGGGGAACGAGACCCGGGCCCGGAACTCAGGAATATTAATTACGAATATACAGACTAAATAATTAGATTATGACATTTCTGATATCAATTTGATATCAAGTGGTATTACGAATGAAAAAATATTGATCAGAATGTCGTTCTGGCGTCTCTAACGCACGGATTGATGAGGATTTGAACAAAGGTGCTGCCCCGCGGTGCAACGGGGGAACGAGACCCGGGCCCGGAACTCAGGAATATAATTACGAATAT